>NC_079165.1:20900573-20910573 GCF_947568905.1 Ostrea edulis | reverse complement strand
CGACACGGGGAAATTGGTGGTATCCTGCTTTGTGTCAGGTTATAAGATAAATGATGTCATGTCATATCACCGCACACATATATTCAAGGACCTAGTCGTAACAACCTTTACAAGTGAATGTCACGAAAAATAAAGATTAATTTAAAATCATGCATTATAACGGCAGAGTATGGGATAGTGAAACTCCACGAATGGGACAACACTCACGTCCTAGGACGAGGATCCTCTCTTAATTTGAACACGGGACCAAATTTGGCCCCAAACGCGCTCAGTCCTTTCCGATATCCCACACGGCTTTATAATGAATGATTATTTTTCTTACATTTTATTCTCAGTTTAGTGTGTTCAATCAGGAGCTTGGAGAAAATTCTAAATTATCATAATCTTCATTTAAAACTATATACAAAATGTAATTAGACAATCAGAAAGAGCACACCATAAAAGAAGTTCATATTTTTGTGTGAGTTGAAAATCCTTTAACTGACCCCTAGAAAGTTATATCAAATCGAACTTCGGGAAAACAATTAAGAAATAAATTTCATTTTTGAAAATACGTGAGAGAATGAACGAAGACGCTTTAGTGCATAATGAAAAGTAGGCCAGCGTGAAGCGTTGCAGTTCATACCCTCATGTATTTTCAAAAATGATATTTATTTTTGATGCCCCTCCATGAATATAGCCGGGGCACAGTGTTTGTTATGTCTTCCTTCCGTCATATTTGGCGTATATCTCAGAATCTAATCAAGCTGATACATATTGGTGATATATATTCAACTGCATCAATATATTTTACCTTGACGTTTCCTTAGACCTCACTTACACTGATACATATAATTAGTGGTAGCTATTCAACTGCATTATTTTCTGACCTAAAATATGGTGAACATTTTTTTCTTAAAATAAGATTAATGCAATAGTAATTGCAAGCAAAGGATTGTTAAGTTTAGGTCAATACATTTTTATACAGATGGAAGACGGGCATGACATCATAACAATCTAGTTTGTCAATACAACCTATCATTTGTTTCATACCGATTGTTAGGCCGTTCTTGGCACATTGATTTTGACTACGGATTGCTCCGTTTACCTGATCGGCATATGGGGCTCACGGCGGGTGTGACCTGTCGACGGTGGATGCTTGCTCCTTCTGGGAACCTGGTCCCACCTTTGGTGTGTCCAGGGGTCCGTGTTTGCCCAACTATCTATTTTGTATTGCTTGTAGGAGTTGTGAGAGTGGTCGCTGTCCGTTGTCTTCACCTTTCACATGACAAACAATATTATGCTCTGGCCACATTCGGAATGGGACAACAAAAAATCTTCATAAATTGCTTTGACACTGAGGTAACTACCAAATAGGGAGTAGCGAGGTCAAGGTCACTGGGAAGGTCAAGGTTAGAAAATAATGCCACAATTGAATAGCTACCACTAATATGTATCGGTGCAAGAGTCATGAAAAATTGTCAATAGTTGCTTTGAAACTGAGCTAACACCAGATTGGGAAAGGTGAGGATAAAGCTTAAGGCAAGGTTAAAAAATATTGATGCAAGAACTGGACCATGATTAGTCATAATATAGATATGCAAGCATCCCAAGGAAGTTAGGTTTCTTCAAATTGTGGTAGGGTGAGGCCACAATAGGTTATTAATGGTTTATATACCAATTGTTAGGCCATTTTGGCATACTTATTTTGACTACGTATACCTGATCAAGACGTACGGCAGATGTGACCGGTCGACAGGGGATGCTTACTTCTCCTATGCACCCGATCCCATCTCTGGTATGTACAAGGGTCCGTGTTTGCTCAACTCTTTATTTTGTATTCCTTATAGGAGTTGTGAGATGGATCACTGTTCGTTATCTTCATCTTTCATTGGAATACTAGTACTGTATATACAAAAATGAATTCTACCAAATTTACTTTCAATAAAACTTCAATAGCATATTTGCCAAACATTCTGAAATACATGTAGTTCTTTACTTTAAGGTTACAAATAAATGCATAAAGGTCAGTATTCGTTCATTGTACTGATCACGGGTTCCTGATTTACATACCGTGATTATATTTATATAGAATATTTCGCGTTATAACGCGAAAATTACGCGTTTATTCGCAAATAATAAAGATTCAGCTATAAGAATGAGCTCCATGGGATTTCGTAATTTTGTCATCGACCTGGAAATTTTTCAATGGAAGAAATCGATGTGGGGGGGGGGGGGGGGAATGGAAGATATTCCCATATGCATGTATCACACATTGGCAAGTTGAACATTCATTCCAGCTCCTTCATATGTAATGCAAACCAAAACTTTGCCAAGCCGCCTCGGCAGACAGATTCACAGTATACCGAGATATCGGTTCCTTTTATGTACAATTTCCTAAAATCTCCCGATTATCTTTGACTGCCTATCTATGGCATGCCAAACGTTGTAATATTTGATCTTTTCCATTTCTATTGCATAAATTTTTATTTGTACACTATATGCATTGTATAATTGTTCATTTGTATTCACCGGTAATGGAATGGTGACGTCTCCATATGAGTGAAATATTCTCGAGAGGGACGTTAAACAATATCTAATCAATCAATCATTTCTATTCTCTATGTTTTCCATTTGTTATGTATAATCTTTCCTTTGCATTGTATTTTTCTATTGATATTGTATAATTTTCCATTTGTATTCTGTATCATATATTTTTTTTTTCCACTTGGATTTGTATTGTATCCGAGGGATTGTTTATTTTCATATGTTACAAAGGATTTCCTTCGAGAATTGTTTGGGGACCTCCGTGGTCGAGTGGTTAGAGCATCGCGCTCAAAATCACACGGCCTCTCACCTCTGTCAGCGCGGGTTTGAATCCCGCTCGCGCCGGTAAGTGAGAAAGTTTACTTTCGGAAGGTCGGTGGTCTCTTCCCAGGTACATTGTATCTGGGTTCTCTCTTCCACCAATAAAAACTGGGCGCCACCAGATAACTGAAAAATTGTTGAGTGTGGCGGAAAACATCAATCAATCAATCGAGAATTTTAAATTTTATAAATTACGTCATGTGAAGTACCACAAATAGACCTATCTTTAACGCACAGTGGCCTAGCAGTGGGGTTCTTTAACGTGCCAACACGCGCCGCACACGGGATCTCTGATTTTAAGTGTCCGAAAGACTCATGATAATTACTTCTAAATACTTTGCGTTGGCGAAGGAGCAATCACTACCTGTTTGATGCAGCCATGGCACGGGCGGATCTCGAACTCACGATCTCAAGGTCACGAACCAACGATATAATGTATCGCTGAGCTACTGCGACCGGTTCCGTGTAGGACTAGTTCAATAGATGGAGCACGTAGCTAGCAAAGTAGCCGTACATTAGCTGCAATAATGTAGCCCTCTCTGATTTTTTTTTTTTTTTTTTTTTTTTTTTTAGGGAGAGGGCTACAACTCCTTCGGATCTCCGTAATGGTGCAAATGCGGGAGTGATTCACTCCCGCAACATTTGCGCTCATTCTAAACATTTCCTGATTTTCTTTACGTAAATAAAATGATATTCTATGTTTCTTAGTCAATATATAAATTTACAACTTGCAACTTAAGATTTGTGAGGCTCTATTCTACCGTTTTCAACAATTTCGATAAATTCCAATTTCTCGATTCATATTTGTGCGCCATGTTTGATGTACTGAAGTTTCAACTTCCGATTGTCAAGTCATTTGCATATGCCATATAAGGTAGTATTTACATCAATGGACAAGTATGGAGGCGAAAGCTATTTCGTCGGTATTGAAAAGGTTTGAATTTAATATCAAGTTAAAAACCGAACAACAGAGTGTAAATTCTTTCTGCAACAATATGATTTTCCTTTCTTTGTCGAAGTGGCTCGAGTAACTACATTTTCGCGCTGATTGTCAATGTTTAGGTTTTTCATTAGATCCACCTACGAGATCTCGCGATAACAAGCATGGCGGAGCAGACGAAGAATTTTGCATGCTGTACATTATATTTAATGAAAAACACCTTTATTAGACATGCCCGAACACAAAGTTGGTACTCCTTTTGGTGTAAACAACATTTGGGACTAATACACAGGGTTTATTATCGGTTATTCATAAAATTATTTTGCACCATTACGGAGATCCCATGGAATTGTAGCCCTATCCTGAAAACGTCAGAATAAAAAAAATTGGATAGGGCTACATTATTGCAGCTAGCCGTACATGTACAGAATAACACATGAACATTTAGTTTAGCCATATGGAGATAATTTATTTTACATTAGGCTAAGAAAATGTTCACGTGAACTCATCATCAGGTAAAATATGTTCCATTTATCTAATTTCATTAGTTTCCTATCCGGATCATTTATTACAATAATATCTAGACCTGTGTGTATTTCAAAATGCCTTAATTATTATCATTAACTCCATAACATCTATGAAACGAATTCATTAATTAAAAAATCTTATTCTGATACTGCTACATATAATAGAACCAAACTCCCTCCTTGCATATATTTGGTTAGTGTGCAAATAAAATTAAGCGGATGTTATTTTCACATAAATAGAAACAAGAATTCTATCAATCAAGGGGTTAACTCCATTGTAAATTAACATATCTGTAGTTTGGCATCCACCATAAAATTTGCTTATTTGAACACTTTCACATTTCTTCCTGTCATTAGATTTAGTTCTTATCTTATATAAAATGCATGAGGGAAACCTTTTCCCTATATCAGACACTTCCTCCATGTTACAAACACTCAAACTAAATTAAGTAAGACAGTCTGATTTAATAATGTGTTCAGTTCTTCCTTCTATAATGCTTAGCAATATTTTACTTAATTATGTAGGATAATATATTTAAAAAATAAATACATCAACTTTTACTTCAGGGACGAGTGTCATTCATATGTTCACCTCTATTTTAATCAGTATTAATGATATCTTCTTCATTTTTCCATTTGTCTTTTTTATTTTATTATAAGATTTGTGGTTTTGAATATTTGCTGTTGAGACTGAATTTTCAATGATAAATATAATTGAAACAATGAAATATACACTATTTTCGTTAACATTCTTTTTACATTATTTTTTTTCCCCCTTTTTTAAATTATTCATTTCTTATTATCCCTTTTTATTAACTGCCTTGTATTTTTGCTAATTAGATCAAATGTAATTCTGTTTGTCAATGAATTTCATTTAAAAGCAAAACAAGATCCATATTGCTAGATATATTTTTCGTATTCATATTTGTATGTATTTCTATATATTGATTTCTCGTATATGAAATATGCAATGGACCGGAATAGCTGTGTGTCGAAATATAACGGTACCCGATGACGTATGTCCAAATCGGTTGACACGTAACCGAACGAATGTTGTAAATAGCTCAGAGACTTGTAGCCTACAGTCTATCCTTGGTATTATTATGTGGACGCCTAATTTTTGTCTGGTACCCATATATTGTACAATAACTTTAGAAATCATTAAACAATACAAGATAGGCCAATATATCTTCACATCTAAGTATCCTATCGAGTTAGGCACCCCTCGGCTCTCCAAGTCTTTTATGTACTGCAACATGCTTATCAGTCCCAAGAAAACTGAATGCACGGAGATGAAACATGTGAAGCCAGATATTTATTAAATTCAACGGCCTTCAGATAATTAAAATATATATAGTGTGATAACGTATAAAGAAAATGTGTGGAAGTAAAGGCGCGGGCAGACAATGGGTGGATCTCGATTGTATCTGAAGTGGATTGGAGGACTTAGCTTCGTAATTGTTTGATCAAATAACTAAAACTGTTAACTAGTGCAAGGTTTTTGTAACTATCCCTAACATGGTTACATATATATTCAAGTTCACAAATTGAGCATATAATCTATTTGAAATTTTGGGGGCAAAATCCAATCTCTCACCAGAGGGCGTTACGCTACGTTCCACAAGTGAAGCTTGCGTAGCGCGCCCTCTGGTGAGAGAATGGGCAAAATCGATTGATGTACGTATCCCGATTCCGACGATGGCGCGGATCCGGTTTTATTTCAGTAATATTGTTTGAAATAATCATATTTTATTAACTTTGAATAATTACTGGTTTCGTAAAAAGACAATGGAACAATCCTCACTATAATATTTAAATATTACGATTTGTATTAAATCTATAGTTTGGAAAAGTATTCGGATTTCGTGAATGGAATGTGAAATTCCGGTTATTTGCAGAACATAAAAAGTAAAAATTCACTTATCCCCCAGGCCTCGATCCAAAAAAACTCATAACTTCTATGCAGTATGTAATATACTAATTTACAATTTATTAATATTTATTGGATCGAGGCCTGGCGGTTATACAAATTTTTGGTGCATATAATTGGATATTATCAGCTTTTACAAAAATAACACAACTGTTATGGGTTCTTCATGTTATAATTTCTATATGCGTGAATTTTCGCGGAAAAAACACACTGGATTTATAAAGAAGAAAGTGTAAGCTATTCCATATTATGATGGAATTTTGGAATGAAGATACTTTATTTTACTCAAAATTACAGGGCCATATTTGGGTATTCGTGGCTCTTGTTCTTTTTGATCTTTTTTTTTTTCCCTTATAGAATTGTTCAAAAACTCATGTACTTTTTACTTTGTCAGAACTCAGTAGTGTCTGAGGACTTCACACACGCACCCCCCCCCCTCCCACCCCACTCCCAAGAATTGGACTCACTAGGGTCTAATGACAGTCCCCAGACATCCAGTCGTTTACTGCATCCTTTCGTTCAGAAATGTCTAGATCTGCTACTCGGGTTAAACAAGCGAAGGAAAGTTCGAATGTTTGCAGAACGTGGCTCCTGAACCTCGTGTTAACCATCTTGAACACCTTGCACATTACTAAATTCGATAAACGATAACTTTGTAAGATTAATCCAATGAAATTGTGTGTAACAATCCAAAATAAACAACCCCTAGCATACAACACAAAAAGACAAAAAAATTATGACCCGGATGAACTTTGTATGAGAAGCGGAATAAGAAGAAGAATTCACACTAAAACAATGCGTCTCCGTTCTGGGAAGGGGGGGACATAAATATTCAATACAAATGGAAATTATTTATATAAATGGAAAAGATTAAATATTGCAACGTTTAACGAATTCCACTCCGCTCTTTGTGATAGCTATGGCAGCTATCACAAGGAGCGGAGTGGAATTCTGTATACCAACTGCTCGGTCTGCGGATCATTTTACGTGGTCCACCTTTAATATACAATTGTGTGTTTGATGTAAACGAGGCGGATCTAGTTAGCCTTCATGAATACCACAGTACTTGTAACTAATATATCACACCTGTTCCAGGATAGTATCTTATACACCAGCTGCACAGGAAAACATCACTTATCATTGAACAAGTTATGAATAAAAGAGTCGCCGACTCAGAATTAAAATATATTTACCTGTACAGAGCTACCTTCCAGTGATTCCGCTCTTGGACATGAATTAACGGACAATCTCTCCATTATTTGCGTAATATGGACTTAGAAACGGTAAATAAACATACCATCTCAAGTGCGAATATTTACACTCTTATTCGGAAATCGTTTTTCTTTTTGCATATCACTGTATGTTAGTTATGTTGGTCAAACAACTATACATTCATTAAGCACCAGTATCAGGTTGAATATCGAAGTGAAGGAGAACCGGGTAAAAGGAAGGGGAGACAAGGGACGGGGGGGGGGGGGGACTGTGCAACATCCGCCAGTAACAAACGACCTACTTCTCTCTTCAACGTTGAAATCATTAAATACATTTCAATGAAGGTATTACTGCACATGTGTCAAGACATTACCTCATACATTCATTATAGCCCCGTACGAACCTAAAACTCACTGCTTCAAAATACAGTTCTGACAACCTAACGTCGACAAACGAAATGTTTTAAAGTTGCAAGTTTTTGGTTTGCATGAGGCTTTTAAATGATATATTAAGTATTTTCATTTCAACAATTTGATTAAAGACTTCGTGGTGTTGTAGATCGGAGACTTCATAATTGTTGCACCTGTAGCTCTCTGGGATATCACCTTTATTCTCCAGAGAGCTTCAGTTCTGCAACAATAATTTAGTAGTCTTCCCTCCTCTGGAAAACGTGATTAGTTTCCAGGGGGAGAGGGATATGGAAAGTATACTAAACTATAGTTGTTGAATTTTCGTAGTGAGACATTCGAGAATCTCTCACTAATGGAGAGACATCAACAACTTTAGGTGACGTGCCACAGCATTTGACCTGTCCAGGAAGCTTATGGGTTCATTACCATGCCAACGCCTACTGCGACACAAGGCCTCCGTTTTGGGGCCATATAAGTAAGACCCATGATTGTTGTGCGCTTGACAAAGGAAGTTGAACCAATATTCATTCGTTTCATAGACTGGGAGATTAAATGTGTTTAAAACGTGATTTTAAAGAATTCCGTCTTTTGAAAGGGAACTTATAATCAATCTAGATTTTCTCTGAATTTCATGAGATGTATTATGGCATAGACATATTGAGAGATTCTGATTTTTTTTGCTTGCAAAACACATTTACTAAATCTAGAATCAATAAAATTATTAATACTGTTTACCAATTCAATGTGGATGACGGAATAATATAGATTTGTTGGACTGATGACACTTAGCCCACTCACCCCCTCCGGAAGCTGGCTGTATCGTTGCTCATGTCTCCTAATTAAAAAAAACTCAAGATGTTATGAAATACAGAAATAAACAAGGGCCTTTCGTTTAAAAAATTTCTCCGTGAAATTGTTTATTTTGCCCTTTGTTTTCAAACAGAAAATCAATTCATATCTACACTATTCGATTGGGCTAATTTGCGTTTAATTTTCTAATTCTAATCACATTGTTAGTCGTTTCATTTTTCTGCAAGGTCTACGTGGAAAGGGAATTAATTTCGTTTATATTATACTTACCAGTTCTTACTGCCAGTGACGCCTATGGCAAGTTTATTTTTCTATCTGTCATTGGTTAACTTCTACAGTGTGCCCAACTTCTCTCTTGTTCTTTTATTTCGACCTCCTCTGTTCGTTCCCTTTGGGCTTAATTATTATTGCGACAGACTGTAAAAGTATCTATATGTTTTTTAAACACTAAAAATATAGAGGATTAAAGAAATAATTGTATCTTTATACGATTAAAAGTGTAATTTTTTGTACAATTACACACACACAATAAGAACAAAGTGTGATAATATAACTTTTTTACGACCTTCCTCATAATTTGCATTATTTGAAAGAACTGACTGAAAGTCACCGATGTTTGAAAAAGTAGGTTTACTGAACAATGACGTTGAGGAATTACAATAGGCACGACCAACTGTAATGAAATATGAAGAAAAAAAAAACCTGATAATCAGATATATTATGCATGTTCAGAAATGATTAATATTGATTTGCGTTAGAATTCTATAGATATTATCTTAGAGGGAAAAACACCTACCTTGCGACGAAAGACATGAGAAAAGGAAAGTACTAGAGATGCTCGAGTATTTTCTCCACAGCACTTTGGAAAATTATTGAAATATTCCAAAGACAACTGATCGACACGGTCTTCAAACTGTTACTGTGGACACAGAAGTAAAGCGTCGATGTCACTTTCACACCCATCCAAAGCGCCACTTGCATTTGTTACACCTACTTGTTCGGGGAAATGCGTTTCATTTTGCTAAATAAGAAATTGAAATGTGTTTTAAATCCTGTCAATATCATTAATTTCATGTACGATTCTTTTATATATGTTGTCTGGTCATGTTCAATATTGTGTAAAGTATCTTTACACCATGTATAAAAAAAAACTTTCCAGAGAAGTCAATGGAAATACAATACAAATAGCAGCCATTGTCTCCCTCTTGCTGAATTAGGAAATATTAGATACATATCCACCCCCCTGCATTAAACTCTTACACCCAATTTTCTTTCCTTTTTTTTTTTTTTTTTTTTTTTTTTTTTTTGAAGTGTATTGAAAATT
>NC_079165.1:20890573-20895573 GCF_947568905.1 Ostrea edulis | reverse complement strand
GCTGTGGTTTTTTTTTATGTTGACCTATGCACGACGTTCAGGGCTGTAGTTTTTTTATGTTGACCTATGCATGGCGTTCAGGGCTGTAGTTTTTATATGTTGACCTATGCACGACGTTCAGGGCTGTAGTTTTTTTTATGTTGACCTATGCATGGCGTTCAGAGCTGTAGTTTTTTTATGTTGACCTATGCATGGCGTTCAGGACTGTAGTTTTTTATGTTGACCTATGCATGGCGTTCAGGGGTGTAGTTGTTTTTTATGTTGACCTATGCATGGCGTTCAGGGGTGTAGTTGTTTTTTATGTTGACCTATGCATGGCGTTCAGAGCTGTAGTTTTTTATGTTGACCTATGCATGGCGTTCAGGACTGTAGTTTTTTATGTTGACCTATGCATGGCGTTCAGGGCTGTAGTTTTTTATGTTGACCTATGTATGGCGTTCAGGGGTGTAGTTTTTTTTATGTTCACCTATGCATGGCGTTCAGAGCTGTAGTTTTTATGTTGACCTATGCATGGCGTTCAGGGGTGTAGTTTTTTTTTTATGTTCACCTATGCATGGCGTTCAGGGCTGTAGTTTTTTTTTTATGTTGATCTATGCATGGCGTTCAGGGCTGTAGTTTTTTTATGTTGACCTATGCATGGCGTTCTGGGCTGTAGCAGTGAAGATTTTTTTTTATCGTGACAACGCTAACCGTGAAGTGATTGATTGTATATTGTTTAACGTCCCTCTCGAGAATATTTCACTCACAAGGAGACGTCACCTCTGCCGGTGAAGGCTGCAAAATTTAGGCCTATGCTCGGCGCTTATGGCCACTAAGCAGGGAAGGATCTTTATCGTGCCACACCTGCTGTGACACGGGACATCGGGTTTTGCGGTCTCGTCCTAAGGACCGCCCCATTTAGTCGCCCCTTACGACAAGCAAGGGGTACTGAGGACCTATTCTAACCCGGATTCCCACGGGACCCAACCGTGAAATGTTTTTTAATGGTCTGTCAAACGTTTTGGCACTTTACCTAAGATAGGTGATGTTTCTGCATGAATGAAATTTTCTCCAATGTGATGTAAAAAAGTAAAATATTTACCAATGTATTGTCAGTTGTATACGTGTAGGTGACGTCCAAGTGACCTTTCAGCCAGAAAACCTGTTTAGAATATGTTTTTATTAATATGATAAAGCAATGGAAACTAATCACATAAAGGGCAGATTAAACTAAGCAGCAGAAAGTACCTGAAGCATATATCATCTTTCTTTCCTGTCCCGCCTCTCCTTTATAATATTTGACGAGTATAAACGTCCCCTTCTTATTTCTACTATTGTATTATTCATTACACAGAACAAAACAAGTTTAATGACGTATCCCGGAAGTTAGGAACAGGTTGCGGAAGCGGTAACATGTACAAATACGCTCCATGTCAAATTAGTAAATTCTGGAGAGAGAAATTCTATTGAATTATTGACAAGTGGGTTAGAATATCCATTGGCAGCGTTTATTTGAAAGTACACACTATTTTCAGAGCACTCCGCGATCTACCGTCTGTGGTCTTACCGCACTGTTATCGTCTGTGGTGATTACAACATCCATTGCAACAACGTTGGTGACTTACGTGCAATTTCTTTGTAAAGTTGTGAACTTGGCACAATTTATGCATGGTCAGACATATCGGTCCAGAAAGTTCGTGATTATGGTGCGGTACAATGACATGATATATTGTGCAGACCCGACTGGAAATTTCCAAATTAGGCACCATACTTTCGTTCATACGCATGCATCTTTACCCAAACCCAAGATAACCAGGGAACTAGAAAGGTGAAGCGAATCATGGACTATCTGCAAGACTACAACCAGTTCAATAGAAAGGCTGCCAAACACGATCCTGAGGATCTAGACAGGTCTACGACTCCGAGCTTCGTAACATCTTAGACAGTTGTCACTATACAACAAACGCTACCCTGGTTTACAGAGGAATCAAATCACCCCAACTCACGATGCAGATCAGCTGAGAGGAAACGTAGAGCTAAGTAGACTGCGGACAATGACCACGCCTACAGACGTGTTGATTACCAATGAAGGGACCAATAAACACTGTTCAGATACAACAAATACATGTGTAGGAATTCAGATACCGTGGAGTGTTACCTGAGTGTTCGCTTCGTAACAGGGAGGATGCGAGTTCGAATCCCGATCGTGCCATGACCGCATCAAACCTATGACGTAAACTGGTTGCTCTTTCGACAAACGCTCGGGATTTACTGAGAGTCATGGGTCTTTGCGATGTGACCTTAAAAACGGAGGTACCGTGCCTCGGCAGGCGTTGGTACGATAGAGAACCCTGCTTCGGTCCTGAGAGCTAAGAATATATCTGAATTTGTGATACTTCACCTACAACTGGTGACGTCTCAATGAGTGAAAAATTCTCGACTGGACGTAAAACAATCATTCAATCGTTGAGCGTTGTAACGATGCGTTAGAAATGTATAAACTTTTCTTCCGATTCAGGACGATCCACTGCTAACTAAAACAGCGACAAATCATTACTCTATGAATTCAGTTCCTTCTTTAATATGGAAAAAAAAGTTGCAACATAACACATTCTTGAAAATTTGGCCAATTTGATCCTAATCTTAGAACAAAATGTACTGAACATAAAGTATGTTCTATCGATCCAATTCCATGTAGATTGGTAAGACAATAGATGTTGTTACCAATAATAACGGCGACTGTCAACAAAACTCCTTACATCAAACATATTCGCACAAAAAGGTTATTTACATATGGTGTCCGGATAGGGTGATTAGCTATAGTGCAGCGGTGTGATAGAGGGAGAAAACCACTGTCGCGCCAACGTAATTTCTGCCATTCACCCTAAATGTATGTCCATCTCACCACTGCTATGTATCGGGTTTGTGGAACTTGTTGATTCAAACAATATGGATAATTCATTATTTGTCCTTCATTGAAGCAACACTGAAGGCAATTTGTGCTAGGTGATATCACCAGTTTGTTCAGTGTCGGCTACCATCGGAGTGTTCAGTTATGACGTACAATATACATGTACATGTAGCTTGGATAACTGGGTGGAGCTCACAGATAAGAATTTCTTATCATTGAAAACAAATTATTGAAAATATCGCAGATTTCCATAATTTTAAAGTTTTTTCATTAAACCGAGGATTAAATGATAATGTCAATTTATGGAATTTTGTCCTATTTTTTAATGTTCTCAATTAGTTTCTAATTGTATGAAATATTGACCGGAATGGACAGGAAATCCTTGGTTAGAGAAGGGGGGGAGGGGGTCTGGACCGATGAATCCTTGAAGGCTTTAGTCTCAAGGGGCCCAGTCCTAGAAGCCCTCGGAAGTCCTTTCGTTCTTTAAACAGAAATTTTATTTGCAAAATTTACCATAGCATGCGTAGAGCTGTATTTTTGGTACTCATTAATAAGAATTGTGTGTTCAGACTATGATCTCTCTTATAGTACGTTAAAAAATTGAAGGTTACATCGAGTTCGGAGTCGATAAACTATATTACCGGTACCCCACCCCCACCCCCATAAAGGTACTCCAAATTTACTTGGTTAATTTTCAACAAATAGTACATCATTTGTTAGAAGAAAAAAATAGCTAGACAAGCAGGAGCTGTCTGATTATAGGAAAACAGACATTGGCTATAGGCCGATTCACAGGTTAGGTTTGTCTGACAAGGTATCAAACTGTTACAACATTCATAATACAGTTTTAGCCTTACAAGTATGGAGTGCCAAATTAACACAAATTCAAATAATTGAGGATATCTTTAATTATTTGAAGATATCATCAATTCATTTGATGTGCGCAACGATGCAATTAAAGATCTCTTCAAATGATTAGTAATATATATTCAAATCTGAATTATTCATTATAGCATTGATAATTTTTTTTTAAAAATTAATAATATCAACAATTGAATTGATGCGCTCTACAATTCATCTGAAGAGAGCAATAATTCAATTAATGCGCGCAACTGCTCTCTTGAATTATTCAGCACATCAATTCAATTTCTTTTATCTTCTTGTTTTGTTTTACCCATCGTTTATTTCATGGTAGTGTATCGAAAAGGAAAATAATTTTTTAATTGATTTTACTAATCAAGTAAAATCTAATTGTAGCTTATGGGATTCACTTCATATATGAAACAATGTTAAAGGCGCGAGCAGAAAATCTTGAGCAAACGATTAGGAGTTAATTGAAAAATTTGTTAATTTAAAAGTTTTCCAATGATCATGTGATTATAATTTCATTTAATTATAATGGCTACATGCATAGCAAAGAAATGCATATACGTATTTATGCATACACATGTAAACATGAAACACTTTGTTTAACAGGACATCAAAAGGCTTAAAAGACAAGTATTAATAAAAGGGGGTGTTCCCTCCCTATTTGCAGAAAATTTGAATTTTTAATGCTAATTGGCGACATCAACATCATCCATTTTCGCCACGGTCTTCCCTCCCATTCAGTGAGGTTTGTAGCTTCAAAACATTATAATTCGTCCATCTCAACATCAGGAAGTTCTTCGAGACCACTTATTTCCATAGCTCTTGCGAGGACATCGTCTCTCTGGGGCAATGGGTCTGCATGAAAATTTGGAGACGTCGCTAAGTAAAATCTCAGCATTGGCAATTTTGTCGTTTCATACATTTTTTGTATTGCGGACTCTTTCAGAAAAGTCCCATAAATCCGTTTGAAAATGGCTTACCGTATGTTCCCTATTTTGGCTCTTGTTTGGGAAGAAAGTCGTAATGCCTCTCGTTAAATATCATTTTTGTTGAATCTTTCGTTATACAGATTTTCTTCTTCCGCCGCCGGTTCTGGAACGGGCTTTATGAATCCAACCAAGTTCTGTGAAGCAAGTTCCTTTGACAGCATTCCTGTTACCAAACTGGGACCGCGTGTTTTCTTCTTCATCGGACAACGATGGTTTTCGTTCGCATTACCATTTCGTGAGGAATTTGCAAC
>NC_079165.1:20790573-20888073 GCF_947568905.1 Ostrea edulis | reverse complement strand
CAATTTTTTTCATTAATTCTTTTCACAATAGTTTATAAAACATTGTCGATCCCGGTAAACATTTACCTGTGGATGCACAAACTGACACCATTCCCCGGAGGGAGGGGATTGAGAAACTTATACCCGGAGAGAGACAACGAATCTTGAAAGCATTAGTGTCTTTTCGTTTATTATATCTTATGCATACATGTGTAATGAAATGCATTGGGGGGGATGCGTTTTATGCTATATAATACATAGAAGTGTTTTACCTACATTCTCATATTTCTTATTTCCAAAAAATGTAGTTTAGGCAATCACGCACAATATAGGGGAAATAATCTGCTCTGCGATATAGACCGCTGATCCGCACGAGGCAAGTGCCTTGCAATCTGTATGATGGAATGACACTGTATTTACTGCAATAATATGAATGGAGTTTATTATTTTGTGGAATTTATCGGATTAAAGGAACCGGTGCGTCGTCAGTACGTTAGAGTTACCCCAGGTAAACAGTTGTCCGCTTTATAGTGTGCCACGTGCACGTGTATCAGCTATCTTTATGTAGCTACAAATGTGAATAGTATGAATTCTATACTCTGTTTATGCCATTTTTTCTGTAGTAGATAATTGCCAAATTATTTCTACACGTTTATTGAATAACCTTGACATGTTTACCGCAAAGAAGAAAACTTTTTTTTTCATCACTTTTTGTTCAGATTACACAAAACTTGTAGAATGATTTATTAATGTACGTTTCTTGTTTGTTTGGTTTTTTTTTTAGCAACGTATGGAGTTTTATCATTTAATCATTACTTGTGTTCATACGCTGCGGCCAGATCCCGTCACCACATGATGAAGAACACGAAACTCAGTTATGACCATGTGACACATGCGTAGTTCAAAAGGTGAAGCACTTATCCTAGAGCTCTTACAGCGGCGTCTCTACACGAGTGAACAATTCTCGAACGGGATGTGAAATATGCAAAGCAAAAACTGCAGTTCCCTGTTTCTTGTTCCTCTTTTACACGGGAGTAACAATCACATTTGAAATACATACAGCGGGAATGAGAGTTCCAAACTCCCGGATGTGTTACCGGGACGCGGTTTACCCAGACTGAGCATAAGAGTGAAATTATTTGGAATTGAAAGAAATATTATAAGAGTTTGAATCAATTGTCGGGATGAGAAATTACATGTATCGCACGAAACAAGAAATCACTGCGGAAATTATCGTGGTTGATGGGTGCCATTCAGATCGCTGTGCGTTGAAAAAAAGTACCGAGCAACGTGACCCTATCCATTATTTATGGGGGATTTGTTTTTGATAGTACTTAGAATGATGAACTTTCAAATGTATATTGTTTAACTCTCGTGAATCTTTCACTCAAATGGAGACATCACCGTTGCCGGTGAAGCGCTGCAAAATTTAGGCCTATGCTCGGCGCTTACGGCCTTTGAGCAGAGAGGGATCTTTATCGTGCCACACCTGCTGTGACATGGGGCCTCTGTTTTGCGGTCTTGTTCGAAGAACCGCCCCAATTCGTCACCTCTTTCGAGAAGCAAGGGGTACTGAGGACCTATTCTAACCCGGATCCCTACGGGATTCTATAGACGGTATATACATAGTTGAAGTATTTTACAGTCTTCGGACAATGCACTTACTCTCCTTTGTGCTTGGTAGAAAATGCATTATGTAAAAAAAAATTAATTTATTTCATTGGTTGAAATTTCGTTCAACGCAAGGGAGACAATTTGCTAATTTACGTACGACTTGACAATAGAGAGAAAACGAAGGGAAGTAAATTGCAATATAATGAAACTGACACTTTAATCTTATTGATAGGAACCGTTGAGACGAGCGAAGACCCATAATATCTTGCAACACGACTTTATGCCTATTCATCTTAAACGCGGGAAATATAACGCGGTCCATTGTTGGTGCAAACAGTGCAATGTTTATAGGTTATAGACTTTGTATGGGAAAATATGACGACCGAGTTTTTTGTCGCGTAGACGGACCGAGCTTTTTATTATATACTTTCAATTTCATTTAGAAACTAACAATAATTTTATTTTTAACAATAACTATCGGTTTAATTGAGTAAAAGATGAAAAACACGAAAATTTGAAAATTAACGGCGTAGATATACTTGTTGCAAATATCCTTGACATTATGAACTTAAAGAAACAAATCTGGCCATTTAAAGAAGTTTCCTTAGCCGACGATTTCAATGTATTGTGTTTCACAGAAACGCGGAACTTTGGATTATACTGTGAGGAACGATGGTTTAATTATAGAAAGATATTGTTTTGGTTGATGTGTAATGATTTATTACTCAGTTCTAACACGTGCTTTAAGATGTAGAGAATTAAAACCAGCTGGCATTGTAAATACTGTTTTAGTTGCGTCAGGGACACATGTAACAGAGAACTAACAAAGTCTCGAATTATCTCCTGGATCGCAGTACTTCGTTAAGAATTCTCTTTAAAAAGAAAACAGGCTACATATACATCGACTTCTCTTCGCAAACCTTCATGCTTTGATTCTGGAAAACGTGTAAATGCCGGAACCGGTGACGGTTTAGGCTTCGATCGACGTTTTGACTCGAATATATCTGGATTCAGGTAAAAGAAAGCTATTTTCACTACTTTAACATTAATGCATGCATCTGTCACAAGGAAATCAACATTTTCAGTTGTTCATCCGTTTTCACTTGTTTTTGTCCCGGATTTGATTTATGTAAAACTTATACGGTACCAATTTTGTCGCACCAGATGCGCGTTTCGACAAATAATGTCTCCAGTGATGCTCAAGCCGAAATTTTGGAAATCCGAAAAAGCAATAAACTTGTAAGAGCGAAAAAGAAAAACAGAGTGCCAAAGACTGGAGCCAAATTCGTCGAAGGATCAGAGCTATGCATGAGGGAGTAATCCTGAATTTTGAAATGAATTTCTAAATTTTATCACAGCAATTAAATATGCATCCGTATTTTCAAGCTAGTAACGAAGTACCTAGCAACTGGGCTGTAGAGACCTTTGGGGACTAACAGTCCACCAGCAGAGGCCTCGACCCAGGGGTCATAATGTAAAACTTATACGGTGTTTATCTCTAATGACGGTAGAAAAAAATCGAAAATTTGAAGTTTGAAAATTTGTCGCAGTTTAGTTCTCAGAAAGCTTTTTGACAATTCATTTTTATTCAAACATGTTTTTCTATTGACTTTTTGAACAGTAGATTAACGCCAGATGCTCCATGTGCATTTCTAGTCATACATTTTACTATACTTCGGCAGATAAAATCAATACTACAATATTTAGAAACTTAGAATTCTGTGGACACAGCTTGTGTTTGCACAACTCTTGTTTTGTCTCATGTCTGACAGGCAGAGTGAAGATGAAATTATGATTGATGCCTCCAATATCCCATGATATAAGACTCAGTAACACGAATTAAATGAATATGGCTTTAATGTTCATGATTCGATAAAAAGTTTAATCTTCTTCTGGTTCCTCTGCCTAACTTTTACAGTGACCCTCGGTCTCATACGCTCTCAATCCGTAAAGTGAAATCAGTCTGATGCGACAAAGTCCGCGCGATATGGAGATAATATGTTTATTTTCGCTGACTTTGGGGATTTTCCGTACTTTGATTCAAACACTCTTAATATGCATGACCATGATTCTTAAACGATCGAAGGAGGCGATGATTCCTATGCAGGTTGTGTCTTCCGTAAGTCCTGACATGTAATATCTGGCTGCTATCTTCCAAGTGACACCTTGGGAACACTTCTTCATCGTTATCCTGGCTTTTATTATTGGTCTGATTCCTTGTGTTTGATAGGTATGTAGTTGGACCTCGATCGTTGATGTGTTACCGACTTCATCACTGATGTTCCTGATTCGTGTTAATGTATACAGGTACACTGCGGTTTTCTTCTGTCATTTGTCGCGTGTAATTCTACGTGCCTCTACTATTTGATACATATTAATGATGAAATAGATTTTGTTATTGATGTGTAGATTGTACGCTGTCCTTAAAACGCTCCAGCATGCCTCAGATAAGCTTAAAACGCTCCAGCATGCATGCCTCAGACAATCAGATCATGACTTACACGTTTTAGAAAAATGGTCTAACAAATGCTTACTGAAATCCATTCCATCCAAAAACGTTGTATTTTTTTTAACAAGATTACTATTTCAAGGTAAAAGATTGGAATATGTGTCAGTCAATCGTCATTTAGGTCCGTTACTTTTACAGAACCAGTTCTGAGTACATGTATATCAATTTAGCATTGCACGAAGTGCACTTAAAAAACTGCTTGGACTTCTTTAAAAAGTTTTCAATTGTTCGAAAGAACTCTATCCAAATTGTATACAGCATATTTGTAAGAGCTGTGCTGAAATTCCTTCTTTTGTTTGGAATAGGTGCTCTTTTGATATTGACATTACTAAGATTAAGATCGAAGCGTGTGTGTGTGTTATGTGAAATTCTGGTGGGATTGTAATGTATTGGAGGAATGTTTAACCAGGAGCGGATCCAGGAATTGCGGTTACGGGGGGCGCCAATTTATGAGGCAGGGGGTCTGGGGGCGAAGCCCTGGTGGGGACCCAGGGGGCAAAGCCCCCGGGAGCTCCTGGATTTTACAGATTATATAGGGCTTGAAATACATCTCCTATTTAGTCTTTTGTACTATTTTCTATCATTTTTTATGAGGTGAAATTAATAAAATGACGCAAATTTTAAGGGTTTTTGGAAAAAATTAAGTTCTTCCAATAAAGTAATTCAAGAAATCAATAGATTTTGTCAATTATTTCTCCGGGAGTGGAAGAAATTATTGCTTCTTTCATTGTTTTGTACATTTTTTTTAAACAAGATACCACGATTTACGTTAAGTTAAAAAATTTATGGGGGGGGGGGGGGGGGCGGCTGCGCCCTCCTTAAATCCGCCACTGTTAACAGTTTTACATTTACATCCCTGGCTTAAATGATTTTATCCGAAAATTCATCAACGTTATCGATAAAAGTATTTTTAAATAAATATGAAAACACGTGAAATGTTCCCCTCATAACGATCAGGAAAAGCAATGAAACTGTTGTTAGTGTAACGATGTACATGTATGTATGGGGGGGGGGGGGTAAATATTATATATGGAAAGTTAATGGTGAAGTTAAACTTTTACACATTAGTATTACATAAACCTAGAGGATTCCAGCTAGTCTAATTTAAAACTCCGGTGTACATCATCGTCTGTTACCCACGGGTGCTTCTCATCGATTCTCTCCAGCATCAGTTCGAGGGAGCGTGTGTGCACTCAAAACCGCGGTTTGCGACGATGGGTGTACATGTACCCATATCACTCGCGGAAATCTGTAGCTGCAGAACTGAAGCTCTCAGATAAAAAAGTAGAAATGGGACAGACCAGAGACTCTAATGTATCCCAATTTTTGTTCTGCATTTATGAAATATAGTGGTAATTCGAGGGAAACTGCATATAATTCACATTAAACTGTTCTAGTGCATATGAAACAGTTTATTGATTAAGAGCAAAAGACCGTGAAAGTCTGGGTCTTAATCAGTGGGCCTCTCCAAACAATTTTAAGATATTGTGCACGTTCTTAAGACTGGAGTACAGGTATTTGATTTCGACTGACATTTAAAATCCTCTGTAAGTCCACACAGGTCAAAAGAAGAGGGAGCATGGTGCCCGTTTTCCTGAATCTGCGCCTCACGACCTTCCTGTCTCTTTTTGGAATTTTTCATGCTTTGCCAAGGTAAGGAAAATTTTAGTTTTTCATAATTAGTATACATCAATTTTACCATACATATTAACACAAGTTGATTTCGTTTAGCTTTAAAGGATATATTTCTCCTTTAGCTGGGAGAACCTCGAGGCCAACCTGACTAAAAATAATTATGACATACCCCCGTGGACTTACACAGGTGAGTTTAGCTTCTCCGTGTGGATAGCGTGTGTACTTGAGTTCAAGTTCACAGAAAGGTGCACTTTTAAATAAAAACTTATCTACCTGGTTATTGCAAAATTAAAGTATGGGAGTTGTGCGGATTTGTAAATTACCAGTATATTTATATCCTAGAGTAGTTTTGTCTTTGACGTCGTAACACAACCTTAAGAAACTTTGAATATCAAATATCGATTTTTGGAGTCAAAATTAACCTAGAATTCGACACAGCATATCAAGTTCAGATTTAGGAATTATTTGCAAGGATAAGATTGTTTGCTTTTTTCATTCTTCAACACAAACATTTCAGGTCAAGCAACTCGAATAGCGACGGAGCTTCTTTTCACTCATGTGCAGTCGCCAACTTTATCGGTGAGTGGATCTGCATTGTGTCGTCATCACAAGCACATAAGTAGGTACATGTAATAAGCCAATAACAGCGATATGTCTACAGTCATCGATTGGAATTTACAAAACAAAAGTTTTCTGCATCAATCAATAAACAAGATAAGACTGTTAAATGATGTCACGGTTGTAACTCTGAAAATGAAACATCAATATTGCTTACAACTGTATTACCTTTGGGAGAACTTTCATGAGAATTTTATATGTGAAATTTGATGCACATAAATTGATGTTTCAATTCATTTTATTTGCTCGAAATGAATTATTGAATATTGTGTATAGACTGTTAAACAGAAGTTGATGTTAGGATATGATATTCGTTATTCCTTCATTTTAACGTAAAGTATCATTAAACATAGTACTGAATTTCTTTAGGAACTGGGGACTTCGTTCCATTTGATTCAAGAATGGGAGGATGTCCGTCTGAAATACAACGCCAGCTCCATCCTCTTCGCTGGGAAATACGTCCTGTTGGATCTCGACAAATACGTGTATATATGGACACCCGATAGTTACATCACCAACGCCATATCCGAAACCCAGCACAACGTCATCAAACCTAATATGTTCATCCGCATCTACCCTAACGGAACTTTAGTGAAAAGCACGAGGTTAGCATAGGCAGGCACTCGAGAAGCTGTGAATTTGCAGCTCTCTAAGAAACTTCAGGTCTGCCACGGTATTTTCTTAGAGAGCTACAGATCCGCAGCTAATGCTCATGCTGCTCTCGACACTTGGTTTTGATGTATTCAAAATAAAGTAAAATTTTTAAAAAAAAGGGTAGAAAAGTAAAATTGATTGTTACATTTCCAAGATTTTGATTAATTTTGACATTTGATAACTCAAAACATTTGCTTGTAAGTAGACCGGAAATGTTCATGCCAAATTGATTCAAGAGCACAATAATGATGATTACCATATTTACAGGCTAACAGTGCGCACACCTTGTCCTCTGACGTCAGTTGGTTTCCCGCGTGGTTCCCAATCTTGCACATTGGTATTTGAAAGCTGTAAGTGGAATTTGGGCTCTGAAATCATCATGCGTCTCTTATCTCTTAGAAATTAATATATGTTTAGATACAGTGTTAGACTCGTATCCTCACAGGTATTTGAATTTAAATCAATTAACATTTACATTCACTGAATATTTTCTCTTATATTTCATTTGAAATTAACATTGTTCTCATCAACGACAATGAATACATGCTGCAAATAATAATAATAATAATGTCCTTTATTTAAACAGGATAGCACAATTAGTTTAAAACTAGTTTACATTGTGGTCCTGAAAACATATGTACAGACAGCAGTATTATACAGATACAATATAAAATAGTATATGAATGTATGTTGTATACATACCTGTATGCTATTTACATATTTAAAGCTGAAAATAAAACAAAATAAATAAACAAATAAAAATAAAACTGAAAATAATCAAAAACAAATCTATATGGTTTTAATTTCCCGAATGAAAAAAAAATTCTAAGATAAGCGGATTTAAAAGTTTCCAATGTTGGGTAATATTTTAAAAATTCTGGCATATTATTCCATAACTGCGAACGGTAAATTGTTAAAGATCTTCTAAAATATTGTGTCTTTGCTCACTGGATATATAATGAATTACTTTGACTTAATCTAGTAGATCTACTGCTAATTTCATGAACATACTGAAAAACATATAAATAATCGGGGGTTAGACTATGTAAAACTTTAAAGACAAGAATGATAGTTCTATATACAAAATAGTCTGACAGAGGCATCCATCTAAGTTGCTGCATCATTTCTGTTGTAGGTGTATAAAAATTTATACATGTATTTAAAATCACTCTAGCAGCTCGCTTTTGAAGTTTGCATAATTTGTAAAGACCGTCCTTGTTTTTCATATTGCCCCAAACAGTACAACAGTAGTTAAAATGAAGTAAAACAATTGTATTAAAAATTTTCAGTAATAATTCAGTTGACAAGAATGAACGTAATCTAGATAACACACCTATTTTGCTTGCAAGTTTTTTGGTTAAAATTTCAATATGTTCAGACCACGTAGTTTTGCACATGATACATTTTCGATGGCGATATTGTCCACTTTTATCGAAAATTTTCTACAATTTCTTGATCTTTTTTCTGTACCAATACTTCTCATTACCAGCACATTAGAGTTATCGCGCTTTGATCACTCTTGTGCGTCATTGGTAAGAAAATGCACAAGTCTCGCGAGCAAGTGCGAGATTACTGGGACATAAACGAAACGTTCATAGCCCCCCCCCCCCTTTTTTTTTAAGTTAAAGTACATGGTGTACTTTTAAATAAAAGAGCCATTGGTCAAACTGCATTTTCCAAATATTCTAACACTAGTTTATCAAGGATGTTACATGTTTTTTTAAACTCTACTACACCTTTTATAAAAATTCCAAACAACGATGTTCTCTGTCCTAAGTCAATCAATATTTTGTAATTTTCAAAATAGCTTACATGCAGTTTAGAAACGCATTTGTTGTGTTAATTAGTGTTATAAACGTCTAAAAAAAATTGCAGTTTGGCAAATATATAACTTATTCTAAAATATTTGAAAATGAGAGAGAGAGAGAGAGAGGGGGGGGGGTTACATTAACGATTACAAAGTCCATGCCATATGAACCTGTCCAAATTGTATGATAAAATAGAATGTCTTCATAATCTGACAGAATAATTTTAATAGCATATGAATCCCATTAATTACAAGAAAAGTTATTGTGTCGGATGTGCATATTGGTTTTTCCCTTCACAGTTCTTCTTGCGATTGATGCTTTATATCGGTCACATTTGGCAGATTTAGTACCTGTACTCCTTTACATAGTTTAATAAGTTCGTCCGTTTTCTTGCAAGAATAATCAATTCCTTTTGCCTTTAGAATTTTAATCAGTGTCGTGGTTTGCAGTCGGTTATAATATGTATTCGATACCATAATTTATATTACGTATGCCTAAAGTAATGTTTACGTATGATGTCCCAGTAGCACGACTTTACGAGCCTTTAATTTGAAGAGTTCCACTAATGGAAATGATAAGTAATCATGCACTGCGTTTTATTGATTGTAAGTTTGTTTTTATCCATCCATTCCAAAGTATTCTTAAGATCCATATGTAATTTGGATTTCGATCAGGTTTTCTAGCACCACCTGTCCGCGTAATCATTACCAAATATGAAGCGTCGTCAAGGTCAAAGAGTGTATTGGCTGTTCCAAGTTCCATGTAACCATTGGATCAATGATATGATATTTTAGTACTTAAATCTACTTTATACAATTGTATTTTAAAAATATGTATTCAGATATAAATATAAACTAGTGATCTTAATTGTTCGCGAACAATAGAGGGTTTTCCATCCTCTGCAGTTTATAAGAGGATAAGAATATTTTAGGTGATATAAGAAACTCTAAAAGGACTGAAATGTAGTATTTTGTATTAAAAAAAAAAAAAAAAAAAAAAAAAAAAGGGGGGGAGAGAATTTTCTAAACTCGCAACCTTAGAATTTCTATTTTATTTATAAAGAGTATTAAAAACTATTTTTGACCTTGACCTAAAATTCAAGGTAAAGAATTTAAGAGCGAAAGCTGACACTTCCACTGATTATCTTTAATAGTACGAATGACAATGAAGTTGAAATATTATAAAGCATTAAAGGGGAGGTAAATGTGTCGAAAAGGATTTAAAGGTCAATATAGGATCAAATAACATTAATTGTATTTGAAAATATTCCAAAAGACTTACACCTTGAAAATGAATAAACTTCATGATGACCTTGACCTTATTTTGAAGGTCAACGTTCATAGGGCTTTAAGTAAGTGGCCCCATGTCTCTATCCATATCAATGTAAAGGCTATAGGCTTAAATAATGATATTGGAGACTTTTAGGGGCAATAACTATGCTTAAGAGGTCTCTGATCCCTTCGGTTAACTTCTTACTGCAAAGGGTGTTTTAATGTGAATTCATCAGCGAAGGTACCGAAGTCCCGTGTCACAGCAGGTGTGGCACGATAAAGATCCCTCCCTGCTCAAAGGCCGTAAGCTCCGAGCATAGGCCGAAATTGTGCAGCCCTTCACCGACAGTGGTGACATCTCCATATGAGTGAGATATTCTCGAGCAATAATTAATCAATCAATCTAGCAGGAAAGAGAATATAAAATGCTATTTTCTCTTATTTTTGGTTACTTTGACCTTGATCTAATTTTCAAGGTCAAAGATGCAAGGTGAAGATAACGAACAGTGATCAATCTCATAACTCCTACAAGCAATACAAATTAGATAGTTGGGCAAACACGGACCCCTGGACACACCAGAGGTGGGATCAGGTGCCTAGGAGGAGTAAGCATCCCCTGTTGACCGGTCACACCCGCCGTGAGCCCCATATCCTGATCAGGTAAACGGAGTTATCCGCAGTCAAAATCAGTGTGCCAAGAACGGCTTAACAATCGGTATGAAACACGTCAGACAGCATTTGACCCAATGCGAGGTTGTATTGACGAACTAGATCGTTATAACGACCATAGAATTTGCGAAATGCTGACTTCAATCGAGACTGTTGAAATCCCTGTACCATCAACTTGTTTGTCAGTAGCTTACCTCGATTTAAAAACTGACTATACCCAGAACAAGCTCTTGCATATCGAATCAGTTGAGATATATAAACACCATATGCAGGTGATAATGGAATATTGCTACACAAATGTGGGAAGTTGACGATGGAGAAGCTGAAATCATCCCGTTTGTCATACAGTTGAGTTGTTAGTTTGCCGTTAATGTCTACTTTCAATAAAATATCCAAGTATGAAGCAGAAGTGGACGACTCTGTGGTGTCCTTTATTTCGAGCTCACAGGGATATATCAAATCGACATATGAATGAAAGCTATCATTATTAATAGACAAAACTTCATCGATATATCTAAAAGTCGAATTGAAGGTCACAGCGAGAGATTTTTTCTTCTCACGTAAAAGTTTTTGAATAAATTCTGCTTCATATGAATATAAAAACAGGTCAGCTAACAAAGGAGCACAATTCGTGCCCATGGGAATTCCAACAGACTGTTGGAAGACCTGATCACCAAAGACCACGAAGATATTGTCAATGAGGAACTCTAGCATATTTTTTATTTCAACTTCAGAGTATTTGTGCGTGGAATCAGAGTGGTGTTTAACAAAGTAAGTTTTTGAATGACTGATCACTAGATATGAATATTTCCGTTTTCCGTTTTTGTTGAAGAAGCAACTGTCTATGATGTCAAAAAGTCTAGTCTTTAATTTATCGTGAGGAATGGTCGTGTATAGTGTTGAAAAGTCATAGGTTTTAATGCTATTGATTTGGGAAAAATTCTGTGATTTCCATTCCATTCCAATTGGTCCTTTGTCCGTACGACAAACCGTTCTCAAGTTTGACATGCTTTACATAGAACTCGTAAAATGAAAGGGGCATTAACTCCCATTGAGGGTAATTGAATCCTTTTGTCTAATGTCTGTATCAATTCTACTAAATAACCTTTTATACTTTTATACAGAAAATTCGTCGTTGAAAAAACAGCGAGAATGATAGTAACGGAAATGAATGATGATAGTAACGTAAAACTTTCGTTACTATCATCCTCGCTGTTTTTTCAACGACGAATTTTCTGTTCATATGAGCCGTATAAAAGATAAAATAACACCTGATCGCAATTGTTGCTATTGTATGATATTTCTTACCTTCATATCATTCGCAAATAAACAATACAAATAGATATAATAAGTAAATGTGGTCTTTCCGGAATTTCCTTCCGCCATCTTGGGATGATAGTAACGATCGTTACTATCATCAGTTTAATACCAGTGCTCTTGGTAATTCGTTGTTTTACGCTCTTTCAGCCTTAAAACTAGACAGTTGCATATGAGTTAATACATCATGTTGGGATTCCCCTGACGCGCGTGGGTCTATTTATAGACGTCTAACACTATATAATTATATACTAGTATGTACCACACTATATTTACTTTCTAAATAATATTCTCACTGTTTTCTTTTACATGCAGATGTTTTCAAGCATGTAATTAAGGGAAAGTTAATAACTTTATAAAGTAATTAATCTGCTTTAAAGTAATTATTTACAAAAATAATACATGAACATCGGGCCATACTGCTTTCAAAACGATAACAAGAGTTTCTGCGTAATGCCCAATAGCTCTGTAAGGGGTCAAAGTTCAATCACGCTAGATGATATGTGATCTTTTTTCGAGAAGTACTACATCACTATAATCACGATAAGTTTTAAGACGAAATTTTTTGACGGCAGGAAAATAATGATTGAACAAAACAATAACAAAAGAACTGTTTACAGAAAGGTGGACAGCCCTAGCAATAAAATATTTCTCTTTGATGTTTAATCGGGTATTGAAGGTAACAATCATTGCAGAAACAATTACGTTAACCCGCTACGTCCGGGGGAAGGCCCGTGGTTCCCACTTTTAAATGCCGAGCGTTGGTGTAGGTTTGACGCGGCCATGACACGAGTGGGGTCTAACTCACGATCTGCTGGTTACGAAACGAACGCTCTACCACTGAGCTACCGCGACCAGGCATGTTTTGTATTCTTATGTACCGTGTCATGGATAAAACTGACAAATAGGGACTTGTTTTTTGGAACATTCTGTTCTTGTGTGCAATTATATTTTTTGTTGAATATAGGGTGGTTGCACAGCTAAACTGTAAGAGACAAACTAAACTACACATGTTTCTGATCATATACCGGTCGATAGGGGATGCTTACTCCTCCCTAGGCACCTGATCCCACCTCTGGTATATCCAGGGGTCCGTATTTGCCCAACTCTCTATTTTGCATTGCTTATAGGAGTTATGAGATTGATCACTGTTCGTTATCTTCACCTTGCACGTACGCATCGTTTCAGATTCCTTTACAACTTCTGAAGTGAACATGACTTGGAATCGGTATGGTGCTTTCAAGTATAGAGACGAGTTTTCTACCAGTGGTTTGGAGGTCAGCAGCATAAAAGAAATGGGCTGTTCTACAAGTTCAGGTTTTGTGTATTGTTGTTTTTTTATTTACCACCAAGAAAACATAATACAAAAGACCATTTGATTTTTGTGCGTAATATCAATTCTGGTATCATCTTTACAGAAATAAATCCATGTTTAAAAATCAAAGTGAACATAGTACGGGACTTCAGTCAGTTAATTTTACGTATCTACATCCCAAGTGTGTTTCTGGTGATTCTGGGTTGGATGAGCATGTGGATTGATAAGGGCCAAGTAGGCGCACGCACCAGTCTGGGCGTGTTATGTGTCCTCTCTGTAGTAACACAGCTGGTGGGCGTGGTTTCAATGGGAAGTGGATTGGAAGGCCTCATTGCAGTTGACATTTGGATGGCAATGTGCATGTTCTTCACTATTATGGCTCTTTGTGTGTTTGCTGTGGTACACAACATAAAGCGGAGGAAAGAAAAAACCAAAGATAAAACGAAACAAAAATATAAGGTAATAATACTGCGATTATTATCATTTAGACCGTTATTATTGTACGCTCGTCGAAGACGGGACGTGTTATGGTATAGCGTCGTCCGTCTGTCTGTCCGGACGTTGTGGGCAGGATACAGACCGAACCGTAAGCTCCAGGATTTTACATCTTGGTATATTTGATTGATTGATTGTATATTGTTTAACGTCCCTCTCGAGAATATTTCACTCATATGGAAACGTCACCACTGCCGGTGAAGGGCTGCAAAATTTCGGCCTATGCTCGGCACTTATGGCCTTTGAGCAGGGAGGGATCTTTATCGTTCCACACCTGCTGTGACACGGGACCTCGGTTTTTGCGGTCTCATCCGAAGGACCGCCCCATTTAGTCGCCTTCTACGACAAGCAAGGGGTACTGAGGACCTATTTTAACCCGGATCCCCACGGGATTGGTATATTTGATGACCATGATGAAAGGAAGACACCTATTGTTTTTCAAGGTTGAATTCGCAGTATCATTTAGTAGGAAAACCTTGTAGGTAGTATATACATACCGAACCGTAAGATCCAGGATATTACAACTTGGTATATTTGATCACCATGATGTGAGGAAGATGTCTATTGTTTTTCAAGGTCAGAAGTCAAAGGTGAAGGTCGTATTATCACGAAGTAGGAAAACATTGTGGTCAGGATACAAACCGAACCGTAAGCTCCAGGATATTATAACTTGGAAAATTTGATCACCATGATGAAAGAAAGATGCCTATTGTTTTTCAAGGTCAAGATCGTAGTATCACTCAATCTAATTCAAATCAGACTTCTTAGATCCGCGCCGTATACTTTGCGTAAGTATTATTGTAGCGATTGTGAGCGTATCCTAGGATCTGATTTTAATTAGATTACTTTCTTTGGAACACTGTTTTTCCCCATGATAGCTCTAAAACTTCATTGTTATTTCGGATTTCAAACATTTCGGTTGAGCATCACTGAAGAGAATTTATTTGTCAAAATGCGCATCTGGTGCATCAAAATTGGTACCGTATAAGTTTTACATTGTAGTATCACTTAATAGGAAAACCTTATAGGTAGTGTACAGACCGAACTGTTGGGGCTAGGACTGTCAAACTTGGTACATATACACCTTAATTATGGCAATTGTTTCTCAAGCTCGTAGTAGCAGGATACAGACCGAACCGTTAGGGTTAGGACCATCCAATTTGGTACACATACACCTTATGCCAAGTGAAAATATTACATAGAGAGTATGTGATTTGTCCGATTTTACGATGCAAAGAAAGTACCGGTATGCCATACCCTGATGATTGCTGATACTACCTGAAGCCAAGTTCTACAAATCATGGTGTAAGAAAAACACCCTATAATAGCTTTTCATGGGCGTGTTATGTACCGTTGGACGGTACTCTTGTTTGTAATTTCTTGAAACATTTCCAGAAACTTAATATTCGAAAACATTTGTCAAATACATGTAGTTCCATTGGAGAAAACTACCCCTTTCCTCAGCTGTACTACCGACGACCATTTCTTAATTGAACGAAACCAGTTAATTGGTTGGAAGCATGCAATTCGTACAACTTTGTTTATACAAGTGATTGTAATACATAAAAGGTTTTAGTCTCGATTGATTTTCACAACTAATGGTTTCAAATATTTCCCATCCTTCTTTAAAATGCCTTTTGATATTTTATAGCAAACCTCTACATCAACCAATGAAGAGGGCTGCGCGGAGGAACCCTGCTGTGACATCCCCCATGGAAGACTCCAGAATGTGTTTAGACTTATCTACCCTCTCTTATTCATGATATTTAATATTGTGTATTGGGTATATTTTTTATCTGTAGATTAATACTTATTTTCAGTCATTTTTACGAGATGGCGTAATTTAACATCGTATAGTGAACATTCAATTAAGAAATAAATTCATTTTTGAAATTCAATGAGCTGCTACGTTTCACTCAGATTAGCGTTTTCATCACAATTTTCTCCATTTTTCTTTATAATCAGAGATCATCTATCAAAGTAGTCAATGGAAATTCTAAACATAAAAATTGAAATTCGATACGAAATATCGGGAGGTGCGTCGTAATTTGCAAAGCGGACACAAAATTGATTTACTTTTACCAATACTTGAAGAAAATATATCCTATAGAAATTACATTTTAAACATTCGGAAATATATATATATATATATATATATATATATATATATATATATATATATATATAGTTTGTAAAAAGAATTCAGTATTTAATACAGTAAGTACATCCAATAATAAAAGTCAAAAAACACAAAACTGTGAAATGTTATTTGAGTTTTGCGTTTCTTGACTTTTATTATTGGATATTACATATTATTGGATATTTCATATTATTGAGACGTCAAGAGATATGGGTAAAACATATGCATGAAACAAGTTGGAGGTGCTGAGATTCGCAGCAGCAATGACAGTCCTTAAATGTACCAACGCCTGCTGCGACACAGTACTTTGGATTTTAAGATAGCTACCTATTTAACATCATGCAACCAAGGCTGAAGCTTGGATCGAACCTAAGAACTCTGTCAGAAATCAAAAGGCTCTAACCACTGAGCTACCTCGACAGGTATATAATAAACAACATGATATACGTTTCCCAATTACATCGTTGCTTCTTTAAGCAGAAATCTGCCACCAAAGGAATATATGCTTTTTATATAAGCAACAAAAGAGTTCAGGCTTGTATTTCGTCATGGTCCAGGTCTATATCCTTTTAATTATACTTCTACTATTGCATGTAAATCTTATACGGTACCAATTTTGATGCACCAGATGCGCATTTCGACAAATAATGTCTCTTCAGTGATGCTCAACCGAAATGTTTGAAATCCGAAATAACTATGAAGTTTTAGATCTAAATATAGCCAAAAACAGCGTGCCAAACAAGTGGAGCCAAATTCGTCCAAGGATAAGAGATATGCATGAGGGAGATAATAAAATTCAATACGATATACACAAGTAAATTACTATTTTCAAAAGATTGCATTAAATTGAAAGAATTCCCACACCTATATTACAAATTTGCAGGAATTATTCAAGACACATACAAACAATGTACATAAAATGGTCATACATGTATTTTACCATTTCACAATAATTTTGATACAACAATAAGTCTAATTACTACTTCATCTTTATGCATAATAGTTCAATGTCAATACGAATATGCATGTTTTCTTTATCTAAACCACTCTTAATGAATGATGTAAATATTTGTCCTGGTCATATACATGTACATGGTGGGGCATAAAAACAGGAAATATTTAGACAAAATATTTGTCTTTCTTGTTGGCAAAACTTAATCTGTTCAGAAAAAACACACAATTATTCTTGTCTTTCCAAAACTTCTTCTTCACCTCTCTCATCTCTTGCTCAACACGCACACTCACTTCACCCTCTTTCATTCTACATCCCTCACTCAAACAATCATGCACTAAGCAGATCACACTTTTAATTCTGGAAGACTGAATGAGAACCTTCTGATCAGTTAATTGCACCCTCTCAAAACTCATTTCCCCAAATAATCTGGAATCTTGAATTTTTTCAAATTGGCACATTTGAGCTACTTGTACTTGCACTCCCAAGGCAGTTGAGATTAGCCATCCCTGGATAAACATTGCAACATTTTCCTGTAATTTATTAAAACAATTATCAAAGATTAAAATTATCTCGAAGAGTGTAATATACATGTGCAGAAGTGTTTTATTGTTCATAACATTCAACAACAGCTATTTTCATCATTGCAATATATCAACTAAACAGAATATCATTTTGAAGCATGATAATAACAAATTCATTATTATTAATTACCACATATTGACCGTTCACTGAAGTCCATAATAGTTATATTATATGATCACTTCAAATGAATAATCTAGCTGTACTTGTAACAGACTTGATTGACTGTCATGACGTCACAATTGTAAATACATTATGACGTCACGCTGCACTATGTAATGTTTTGCTCATTACAGAATAGAAACGGGAGTCATGCAATATTATATTCTGCGGACGTGCTTTCTTGTCAATATCAAACAAGAGGTACTGTCAAACTTCCACCAAAGTTCGTTTGCTCACAAACCAAACTCTTCCACTTAGGCATTATGGGATAGCGATTTCTTAGGCCGCGTATACTGTGACGTCACTGTAGAATGACGAAAAAACATAACGTCAAACGTAAACAACTTTCAAAACAAGAACGTAAACATCAAGTTCATTACTTTACACAATAATTTGAACAGAGTCTCCCTACTTTTTAATGATCTTTTGATCATTTTATGTTTAAAATAAAATCCATACTTTTATATTTATGCTCTTAATATTAATATCTTCAAACTTTTAACTGCGAACTACTTCTTTAGTGTATTTTGTCTGCGTGATAATCGCGGATTCACAATATACAAATCTGTATATTGTGGTGTGTCACATAGGAGAGGTCTATTCGTAGGTGACGTAATGAGGCCTCGACGGGGAGTTTGGAGGTACTGTGAGCAATGCTCACTAAGAATATCCCCCGCTTACCCCAATCTCCCAAAGGGTGTTGGTAATAGGTATAAACTACCTCTTTTCTGAGTATAAAAAACAAATGGCATGACAAACCATATTGCTATTTCGATGTCCAGTGCGTGGGACCTTTGACCTTTTGACCCCAAAATCGATAGGGAACATTTTCATCCCATGGGTAGTCCATATGTATGATATGGTGACTGTAGGTGGAAAGGATAACGCTTTAGAGCCCGGAAACCATATTGCTACTTCGATGTCCAGTGCGCTTGACCTTTGACCTTTTGACCCCAAAATCGATAGGGAACATCTTCATCCCATGGGTAGTCCATATATATGATATGGTACGGTAGGTGGAAAGGATAATACTTTAGAGCACGGAAACCATTGCTTCTACAGACAGACGGACGGACAACCCGATTCCAGTATACCCCCCCCCCCACACACACACACACACACACAACTTGTTGCCGGGGGGGTGGGGGGTATGAAAATGGATGAATACTATATGATGCCAATGAAAATTATGAAAATATTCTTTTATAATATACAGGTACAGTGCTTCTTCAACACACATTCTAGGAGAGTATTGAACATTTATGTCCTGAACTTTCCTAAATATCCATGGATATAAATTGTATAATATATAAATCAATAGATCATTAGCAATCTGTTAGTCAAAATTGAGCTTCACTTTCTTTTCGTTTTCAATTTATTTTAATGGCCTGCACAGAAAATTAGAAGATGATACTTTATATAAACTTAAATGACAAAATGAATCATGATCAAATCCAAAGTCTACACATTTCAAAACTCAGGGAATGAGAGTAAATTCAAAATAAATTTTCTTACCACATTGTCATTATCTGTGAAAAGTACAAAATTCCCAAAATTCACTAACTCCCCTGAATGAGCCTTCACTGCATTAAATAAGCTCCTTTTTGACCCAAGGAAGTTGACCTCATTCTGGTATAGCACAGATAGGGATTCTACAGAATCAGAATCCACATACTCCCATAACAAGGAACCCTTCTGTCTGCCTACTGCTTTTCTCAGATCCCTACTGATGGCAAAGGATGGTTCATTTGCTACCGGCATGCCCAGGAAATGCTTCACCGATTTATTGCTGGAGGCATTCTGAACAAGATCAGATGCCTGCAACCTTTTTAAAAAAGGAAAGAACTCAAATACATGCATGTCATGAACTGGCAGTATTATGGCTATGTGAAAACAGCTTACATAAACTTCACAATTCTAACAGTATAAGATTTAATCAATCAACTTTGTCACTTTTTCTTATAATGATGGTTGCAAGTCTTATCATATATATAGGTTAGCTGGGATTTAGAATAAACTTTATAATTAAAACTGCAGTTTAAAGCTCATGACAATGTCGGGGCTACATATAACTTTTCATCACAAGTTCAAAATGATGAAATATTCATAAATGTGTATTATTAAGACTAGTAGTATTTTACCATGTATCTCCAGAGGGAAAGTATCCCCCAGTTAGAACATGTTGCAGGACTTCCATTTCAGCAAAGGCATATGCTGTGTCCCTGCTTCTAGCATGCAGATTCTGGTTGAATAGCTGATCTCTTATACGGTCATGCAGTTTTTCGAAGGCATCCTCTTTGTAACAGTCCATTGGACCATGTCGGTAGATGTCATCCATCTATTATTTAGTAAAGAAAGAACAATCATTAAATGTAAATTGGTATGGTGATTATGGATAAAGTAATCATCACTTACTTCGAAGTTACAAAAATTAGAGCACTCAAAGTTTGGCATATTCTTCCTTTTAAATGATAAGAGCAATTAAAGCTCACTTGAATCTTTACAACATAATGTATAGATTTATCAGCATGTACATGAATTACCGGACATGAAACACAGTTCAAAACGGGCTGAAAAATGATTACAGCTAAAATAAGTATGTTTGCAATATTTTGTAAAATCTTCTAATATTGTGATCTTGCATTATATGCAAAATGCTCTTGTAATGTATCATAAGGAGTTACTCTACACGTCATCATTTACCACAATGCAGTTACTCCCTGCTTGTAATGACAGCATTTTGTTAAAATACCCCTAGCTACATTTTTGAAGAATAATAAAACATTTCTTTGAGCATCACTTCAAAATAATTACAGGATATCTCGAATACCATGGGTATAATGTCGAATTGAGTTGGAAGTCCCAATCACTATATCTATATGTATTTTAACCTCAATATCTCAGATCATTTGATATTTGAAGTTCTTTTCTTGGCACCATTGAGTTTGAGATAATGAGATTTGACTGTACATAAGACAAATGGAAGTGAATTCAGATATTGATAACTTGTTATACTTACAATATGAACTGAAAGATGTGTCTTTACTTTTCGCAAAAGGTGTGGAAAGATATCAAAAACACCCTGAAGGTACTCATCAATTTTGTCCTGCAGACATACCAGATTAAATTCTGTGTATTCATCCCAACATGTTAGAATTTTACTAATCTGAAATTGAAGAAAGAGACTCCATGCATAAAATGTATACAATTCAGTTAAAGCAACTTTATAAGATATCGCATACTATACAGCATATGATATTTTGATCAACCTTTTAAGCTTCATTCTGTTTCTATTTATCTTACATTCATAATTTATTTCTTAAGTTTATATGTATTCTACTTCTTTTAATGTAAAACTTATACGGTACCAATTTTGATGCACCAGATGCGCATTTCGGCAAATAATGTCTCTTCATTGATGCTCAACCGAAATGTTTGAAATCCGAAATAACAATAAAGTTTTAGAGCTATTATAGGCAAAAACAGTGTGCCAAAAAGTGGAGTCAAATTCGTTCAAGGATAAGAGCTATGCGTGAGGGAGATAATCCTTAATTTTGAAATGAATTTCTAAATTTTATAACAGCAATTAAATATACATCCGTATTTTCAAGCTAGTAACGAAGTACTTAGCTACTGGGCTGTAGAGACCCTCGGGGACTATCAGTCCACCAGCAGAGGCCTCGACCCAGGGGTCATAATGTCAGATAAAAATCTAAATTCAAATATCATTAGTTATGCGGAGGATGGTAAATATTCCTGTAAATATGTCATCTGAAATCGACTTTCACATACATGTCATTCTCAACATTCATCATATGTACTTGTGAGGAGTATCTTTCACTTTATCTGAATTTGGTTTTTTGTCAGTTATTGAATTTTGATCTCATCTCTTACAAACATGATTATTGACAAATGTATCAGATAAGAAATTCATACTGTGTAATTCTTAAATTGTTACTTTGGGGATTTTATTGTTCCAAGTATTATTTTCTTTCAATATATGTTTTCTGAATTAAAAAAAGAACACTAAAGCTGAATGAGAGCAAAAGTTATATATTATATTAGATAGAAATGTACATCAAGTGAAATGAAAATTTCTCATATATTGTAAATTTGTAGTGTTGAAATATTTAACAAATCATTCTGATAAAGATGGAAGAAATACTGAGAAATAAAAATCTAGCATTGTTGAAATGTTTTGAGCCCATGTGTTGTCTTTAAATATTTTAACAATTTTCAAGTCCACTTGAGTCCAAATGACAAGGTCACAGCATTGAGTTCCAGACAAATGAAGCTGTCCTTGTATCTGATGGAAGTAGTCATGTGTCCTTTTCAAAGTAATGCCACCATCTTTCTCTTTGACTGAAATATAGATGAAAGTGGTTATGAAATTAAATCCCCCATGTTATGCCAAAAAGAGGCCCACAGGCCTTATCGGTCACATGAATACTAGTGAACAAGTATCACTACTCCTAAGGGCTATGAAATTTAGAAAAAAATGTCCTGTTCTGAATATCTAAGCTAAATTCTAATGTTCAGCAACAGTACAAAACAAGATGTATTTTTAAAACTTCACAGCCCTCAAAAGTGCACACAATGATCAAATGCTTTACATAATATAATAGGTGTATTAACATTAAAACATCAATTAGATATGAATAATTTGGACCCATAAGGGCCATCCTAGAATCAAAACCCTGGGTTGTGAAATTCACCATTTTTTGTTCATAATTTTCTGCTATTCCTAAGTATGCAGTTAGATTTTATACAGTATCAGCAAACTTGTACAAAAATATATATACTAAGTTTGGCCCCACCCTGGGGTCTGAACCCCATCCCTATGGATCATAAAATTGTCAATATAGGTGGAGGCCTTCCTGGTTTTCATCACTAGATGCATTTACTTTTTCTTACACATGTGCAGTGTGAAGATTTTTGAAAATTGGTCAAATCAAGTTATCAAGAAGTTTAAAAATGTTCAATTGTCAACGCACGACGACGGACAACAACCAATAGCTAAAAAGTAATGACAGTCATTAAATATCCTACAGATGATGTCTCTAATCTGAGTCAATTACAGTGTATAGCCATACCTAAGTAAAAATCCTTGATTGTACTACATGCATCTGCAACAGTCAAGTCCTTAGCTGAGAAAGGGCACTTGATCTCCACTATGTCGGGCAACGTTTTCCTCTGAGGATGCTGGAGGTGCACATTCAAACTGTCTTTGAAAGTTCCTTGCACAAAACCATCAGGTGAAGCCCCTAATACTCCTGTCTCATGAAGCCATATACCTACAAATAATATATTCTTAGATTAAATATTCTTTATTGTCCTCATAGAAGAATAAATATCAATGATATGTAAACAAAAACATTTGTCAATAAAGATACCTGTTGGCAATACTGTTACACCTCCTTCTTTGCAGTATTCCTTTATAGCAACACTCTCATGTGTAACACCGCACTGGGTGGGGGCTCTTTTTTTCTAAGTTGTAGGTACTCAATAACCTTTTCTTTAAGGAGATATTTTTTAACCTGGTAGAAAAAAAAGCATATGTCATTGCTTATAAGATTCTTTTTCACCTGAATGTATTTTAAAATTGGACTGAAATTTTAGTCAATTATATTCACCATGAATGTATGTTTACCTATTGCGCTTTGCAGCTGCAATGATTAGTCCAAAATTAGAAGCAGTAAATCTATGCTTCCTTACTGCTGCCCAGGTAGCATTATCTCTCTGTTCAATTGTGAGGAAGGCTGTTTGTATTACTCTATCAGGTGTAACGATCACTTGCTGTCTCAGCCATGAGAGTGGCTCCTTTGCTGTAAGGTACTCCTGGCACAAAAGAAGGTCCTCAACGATTGGTACAGGTAGTGCCTCAATCTCGGGTTCCTTTGACAGAATCCAATGCAGAGCTTTTAAGAAAAGAGAGAACATTGAAAAATGCATTTGCATTTTTATACAAAACCAATCCTTTTGTCTACTTATAAAATAAGATATACAACCTCGCATTTGGGTCAAATGCTGTCTGACGTCTTTCATACCGATTGTTAAGCCGTTCTTGGCACACTGATTTGACTACGGATAACTCCGTTTACCTGATCAGGATATGGGGCTCACGGCGAGTGTGACCGGTCAACAGGGGATGCTTACTCCTCCTAGGCACCTGATCCCACCTCTGGTGTGTCCAGGGGTCCGTGTTTGCCCAACTATCTATTTTGTATTGCTTGTAGGAGTTATGAGATTGATCACTGTTCGTTATCTTCACCGTGCATCATGTATTTTTCAATACTAGGCTTTTCTTGAAGAAAGTGACAATGGTATCATAAAAGATGCTTCATGCCAGTGTCCAATGGGAGAATTTAAATGTCACCACGTGGCAGCAACATTACTGTTTGGGTAAGTTTAAATAGAAATAATGACTTGTTTACTATGTACCTGACTGTAATTGTGTAATGAGATTTATATAAATACATAAACCTTAAAAAGTGCCAACGGGATATTCTGGCTTGGTCCTATTTTTTACTTGCTTGCATGGTATATATAGGCTCTTACATGGTTTGTGGTTTGATATGATTTACTTTCAACGAGTTGTGTTTTCTATTCCCGAGCCTTGGCGAGGGGATAGAAAGCACACAACATGTTGAATTTAAATCAAATCAAACCACAAACCATATGAGATTCTTTTTATTACATGTTAACCCCACCCTGGTTATTCATTTACTTTACAGTACTGTATAGTTGGGAATTTTGGTTCGCTCTGACATTTTGTAAACAAACTACGTAAAACTGACGTTTGTGATGTCACTGGATAAAGGAGTAAACATTTGATAAATTGTAATAAAAAGAAATTTGGATGCGCACGTAAAATAAATCACTCATTCCCATGTTTATATTACTAATATGTACTGTATGTTAAAACTCTTAATCAACAGTCGACCCGGTAATTCATATTTTCGCGATTTGCTGTCTACGAGTTATTTTGTGATATTTAGAACTTGTGTAAAATAAGAAATCTGCAGAAGAACATTTATTGACTTTGCCACGATGATTGTTGGTTACTGTTTTAACCTGATGTGTTGTTGACTTTACCAGGATGATTTTTGTTTAGTGTTTTAACCCGCAGTTTTACTCGTATTATTTGCTTTTTTTCTTGATTTCTAGTTTACGTGACCAATTGTGGATTTGGTGGTTGGGAATCGACTGCGAAACGCATATGTCAAAACCCGATAGGACGGCTCCCTCAGGAAGGCAGTTTATACCAACTATTCGATCATTCAGATCATCAAAGGAAAGTGAAAATGGCTCATATGATTACGAAGTGTCAAAGACATGATCAATACACTTCACTGACCCACTCTAGCGGAGTTCCGTCTTAAAAACAGACTGGTAGGTTTTTTTTATTGTATTCATCGTTTGATAGCAGTATATTCCAATTTTCTTATACTTACTGACAGAAGAATCAAACGCACAACCCTCAAACATACAGACAATCCAAACCTCTAAAAATACATACAAATTGACATCTTCCCCAGAACAATTATTCAGTGGAATCTTCTGTCGCAAAACAGTGTCACTACATACAGTTGATAATTTTCTTTCACTATATACAGTTGATAATTTTCTTCCACTACATACAGTTGATAATTTTCTTTCACTATATACAGTTGATAATTTTCCTCCACTACATACAGTTGATTTTTTTTCTTCCACAACATACAGTCGATAATTTTCAGGCAACATCTTACTCAAAATGATTTCTGTCCACTCATGTAAATATAACCATTTCTTTTCTTAATAACATTTTGTACTTTATTCAGTTGAACACATAGAATATTGTTAATAATTTTATTCAAGCACGTAAACTAACCAGTAATCTTCATTTAAAGAGACACTACAGCTCATTTTGCGCAAAAATCATGAAATGACAATTTTCCCAGCGCTTTCTCAATTTTTGTTGCATTGTTGAAAGTATGAACTTCACGAAAATAACACTTATCTAAAGTTAAAAATTATCGTTTTAACGTAAAAATTAATACTTTTTGATGGCCTATACAAAAAATATCGAGTCTCCTCCTTTTAGTCTTCAGACGCATGCGCATAGACAGTAAACAGTGCAGCATGTCGTCCAGTGAGAGAAAGTGTAGTTGATAGATCTAGCATTTTGACAGATTCTGTGAGAAAAGAGGTAAAAATAGAATGAGATAAAACTAATGCGTGAAATAAAATTTACCTAAGGATCAGTATGACCGTTGGAAAACAGAGAGCTCGGAGAAACGCGCATGTAACTCAGTGGCGGATCTAGGATTTCCGAAGAGGGGTGTGAAAGTCAAAGATTAGCCAAAGTAATCGGCCATTCGGGTGCAAAATTTTGATTTTCATTCACAATCTGTGGCGTAAAATGGGAGGGGGGATACTGGCCCCCTAAATATGCCATTGAGACTAGCTGCGAAGACACTACGTTTAAAAGTAAGTACGTTTTTATCTGAACACGACACATGTTAGTTGTAAAAACATCGGTCAACAGCTGGTCAATGGGAACATGGAAGGGTTTCTGTTGAAATAATTATTGATAATTAGTTATTATAAGGAGCAGGGAATAATCTTATGTACTTGAAAGGTGAGTGTGGACCCCCTTGAAGGGGAATTTAGATAGTTTCCTACACAACACCTTTGCTGTCATTCAAAACCACGTGATGTAAATAAGCATTCAAAAGTCCGAGTCAGCATGAAGAAACCTTTGAATTCCGGACGATCTTCAACGCGCAGTTGAGAGTAAATTGATGCATCCCAAATGTTCAAAATTGTCAGTATCGATGTGAATTTTATCATTTTATCAATATATGGTTTTAAAAACACTTCATTAAAATGTGGAAAATGAGCTGTAGTGTCTCTTTAATGAAGTTTTGTTATGAAATGAAGAAATGAAGTTTTGTTATGAAATGAAGAAATGAAGTTTTGTTATTAAATGAAGAAGAATAAGATTTGTTGGGACAGTGTTGTTGGGTACTGTAACGTGTAGCAGTCAACAGACAAGTACTGATCACGCTACAGTACTATTTACCAGTCCATGGTTCAGACATCTCTTTCCATGTTCTTGTTATTCTGAAATCAAAGTCACCAGGTAACCTGTAGTAAGACAAATTGTCTCAATATAAGATCTTGTATACTTTTTGAGTCTTGGCAAATAAACTCTCCATCACAGAAGTTTACTGTTTCGGTCCATAGTAACTAATGATCTAAGGAGGATTAATCTTTGCTTGTTTTTTATGTTGTTTTGATTTTGTTTTTTATGTTAATTTGGGAGGGGTGTTTATTGTTTTTGTTTGTTTGTGTTTCCTCGTTTTCTTTTCAGTGTTGATTTTGTTTTTTCTGTAAATTTGTTTTTGATTGTGTTCCTCTTCGTTTTCTTTTCAGTGTTGTCCTACTGACATGGTATACTGGGACGAAGGCGGTTTAAGGGTGGTAGGTATTTCAGCCATGATTCAAAAGTAAATAAAGTCTGGGTCATTTTAATGTTGTCTCTCATTACCAAGACCCATAGATACCATAGGTTCAACGTAGATAGTTAAAAGAATTGGTACAATATGTTTAACATATAAAGCATGACACAATACATAAGACTATGCGGAATAGTATCATTATAACATTACAAATTACAAGCGTCAATAATTCATGTTGTATAACCTCTAGCATGATAAATCATGTATAATGATAATAGTGATTATAATCTAATAATAATAATATCAAATTTCAGCTCTTAATTTGGAACACTTACAAAAATATTTTCCCAGTTTACTAGTACATAATTTTGTGACATTTGTTGTTGACACAGTTGAAGAAGTTGAAGAAAGAGGGGTTTTATAGTATATTTCTTTATGTACAATTTACTAACTTCATCATGAAATGGACAGATCAGAATAGAATGAAACTCATGTTCACTCTGTGACAAACAACATAATTTACAAAGTCTTTCATTTCTTGGAATATCATAAAATCTCCCATACTCAATTTCTAACTGATGAGAAGACAAACGATATTTACTGATGAAATGTGAAGATAACGAACAGTGATTAATCTCATAACTCATATAAGCATAAATAGAGAGTTAGGCAAACACGAACCGCTTGATATACTAGAGGTGGGACCAGGTGCCTAGGACGAGTATGCATCCCCTTTCGACCAGTCACACCTGCCGTAAGCCCTATATCTTGATCAGGTAAACGGAGTTATCCGTAGTCAAAATTAGTGTGGCAAGAACGGCCTAACAATCAGTATGAAACACGTCAGACAGCATTTGACCCAATGATAGGTTGTATTGGCAAACTAGATAGTTATAACAACCTTAAAATTTGTAAAATGCTGATTTTTAACGAGACTGATGGAACCTTTGCACCATCAACTTGTTTGTCATTAGCCTGCTTCGATTTAAAAACTGACCATACGCAGAACAAGCTCTTGCGTACCGAATCAGTTGAGAGATATAGACAGCATATGCAGGTGATAATGGAATATTGCTACATAAATATGGGAAGTTGACGATGGAGATACCTTCTGGAGACTTATCCCCACTTGTTCTTTCTGTCTGCCATATGCCTAATATTTGCTGCTTGTGCCACCTCTGTTGTGTTAAAATTTAAGAAATTGTTAAAAAAAAAAAAGGTTTTTAAAAGCCCCTAACCCCGAAAAACGGTACGACATGCCAGAACTACAAATGTCCACGTATATTTACAAACAACGAATCATCTTACCTTAGAACATATATGAGTTCTTCACATTCATTTTGTCTATTAACAATGATAGCTTTCATTCATATGTCGATTTGATATATCCCTGTGAGCTCGAAATAAAGGACACCACAGAGTCGTCCACTTCTGCTTCATACTTAGATATTTTATTGAAAGTAGACATTAACGGCCAACTGACAATTCAACTGTATGACAAACGGGATGATTTCAGCTTCTCCATCGTCAACTTCCCACATTTATGTAGCAATATTCCATTATCACCTGCATATGGTGTTTATATATCTCAACTGATTCGATATGCAAAAGCTTGTTCTGGGTATAGTCAGTTTTTAAATCAAGGTAAGCTACTGACAAACAAGTTGATGGTACAGGGATTTCAACAGTCTCGATTGAAGTCAGCATTTCGCAAATTCTATGGTCGTTATAACGATCTGGTTCGTCAATACAATCTCGCATTGGGTCAAATGCTGTCTGACGTGTTTCATACCGATTGTTAAGCCGTTCTTGGCACACTGATTTTGACTGCGGATAACTCCGTTTACCTGATCAGGATATGGGGCTCACGGCGGGTGTGACCGGTCAACAGGGGATGCTTACTCCTCCTAGGCACCTGATCCCACCTCTGGTGTGTCCAGGGGTCCGTGTTTGCCCAACTATCTATTTTGTATTACTTGTAGGAGTTATGAGATTGATCACTGTTCGTTATCTTCACCTTGCATTCAGCTGATGTTGAGGTCTATAACACAGCAATGAATCCACCGCATACACTTCTGTAGGTCTGTCTGGTTTTGGGAGGGGTATGAATACGGCTCCGTTTAGCTTATCTGGATACCTTGTATCTGATTTACAAGTCCCAAATGAAAATTGTGTTACCATTTTTCTTTCAAAAATATCTCAAAATCCACACTAAATCAATCTATACTTTCCTATATTTTTTTGATAGTTTAATTTGAATTTATTCTTTTTCCATATTCACATAATCATCAGTAATAGTAATGAAGATACATATTAATCATTTTATACATTCTCACACCATCGCACACTCTTTCACACTACTAATTCAGCATTATTGGTTGAATACTTCTTATTCTAGTTTACAGATCAAAAATACTTTTCCAGTTTTCCCAAAGTCTGTCAAATACTTTCCTATATTTACAATACTAAATAATGGCGGATGTCCGAGGTTTGTTCGAAGCTCGTATTGGTGGGCGGAGCTTATTTTTCAGTGCATTTCATTGGATCGGTGTGTTCTTGGGAAAATTTCTTTGTTAGGTTTAAGTTTTCTTTCATAATTTTATAATTACGTTTTGAAGTCACCAGTAAATTTCTATGATAGTGAATTCTTTTGACATTAAACAATAACTAGTTTTTTACATACGTTTTTTCTAAGCTGTATGCATTTTTCATCAAACCATGCTTTATTATCTACTGGTTTATTTCTTGTACATGTACCACCTTTTATAATTCTCTTCTGGTGGACTGTTAGTCCCCGATGGTCTCTACAGCCCAGTAGCTAAGTACTTCGTTACTAGCTTGAAAATACGGATGTATATTTAATTGCTGTGATAAAATTTAGAAATTCATTTCAAAATTAAGGATTATCTCCCTCACGCATAGCTCTTATCCTTAGACGAATTTGACTCCACTTTTTGGCACACTGTTTTTCCCTAAAATAGATCTAGCAAATGTATCGTTATTTCGGATCTCAAACATTTCGGTTGAGCATCACTGAAGAGACATTATTTGTCGAAATGCGCATCTGGTGCATCAAAATTGGTACCGTATAAATTTTACATTATCAATGACAAATTCTTTACTACCATACGGGGAAAATGCGGAAAATTTTTGTAAAAGAATCCCTGCAACTTTTTACACTACCTACTGTCATTTCTACATTAGCAAACATTTCATCAAAATTTTGTAAATACTTACACGGTGGATGTTTTAAATCATTATATAACAAGTCGTCCCACCTCATTTTAACAAAATGTGTGTTTGTATTACTACTATCAGCTTTAGGCAATGTATGTGTATTTACACAAATGTGAAGATGTAATGGTGCATGGTCAGAACATTGTTAAAACCTCCATGAAAGTAATTCACTGCATGAAAGTAATTTTCTGTTACAATAGTTAAATCATGTAACGATCACTCCATGGTAACCGATGGGTAAAGATGCTGGTGGTGATTCGGAGGAATATGGATCGATAAATACGAATGCACTGGTGCCGTGTTTACATTTAAAGGTAAAACCACACACATACATAATATTCTCAACAAAAATCCTTAACCTTTTGAGGTTTGGTTGGATTTTACCTCCTTTTTAATTCAATGATTACGTATTCTCTCACTGATTTTAAACATTTTTGCATGTCATACATGTATTCAGCAACAAGTTTCAAATAGGTTCATAGGCCTGTTTTTAAAAAGGCCTGAAACACAAGGTCAAATAAAAAGCACTGACCCGTGTATACATAATTCTACTCTATCTATACCAGTGGATAATAAACAATTAAACAACCCACTAATAAGTCTGTATTGAATGAAATGAAATATGAAGGATATAATCTAACAGCACGTGGGACAGTCTTCTTTATACAATTTATCACCGTCATCACTCCCAAAGAATGGATTTCTACATTGGTGCCTTTGTGTGTATTTCAACATTCGTGCCATTTCACTCATGTTTGTGATAAATATACAACTGATTACAAACCACAAAAAATATTAGGTGCATTTTTTTATTGTCTGTGTCAAGAAAATTTCTTTTTTTTTCACGACAATATCGGATACCATTCAATTCAATACATTACAATCAGTACCAGATTGTGAAACTTATATAAAATATACACTCCTATTTTATTCAGTTAAGAAGTGACTTCTAAATGGTAAAGAACAGAATTTGCTAGTTTATCTACGCACTACCCTGTAATGATGATGTCATTCTATACGTCACTAGCTACTATTTCGCCTGTTGGAATCCAGAAGTTTCTATATTTCACGGATCATTCCATAGTCCGTATACGACCACAGCCGCGGTACAATCTAAATTCTAACACAAGCTGGGCTATTATCTTCGAGTCCAGCAGAGTTGATCGCGGCATATTTTAGTGAGTAAATGCGGTACAATCTAAATTCTAACACAAGCTGGGCTATTATCTTCGAGTCCAGCAGAGTTGATCGCGGCATATTTTAGTGAGTAAATGCGGTACAATCTAAATTCTAACACAAGCTGAGCCACTATCTGATATATGATCGTAAACTATTTCAGTTAGTGAAAGGTGAAGATCTCACAACCCCCATAAGCAACACAACACAGAGAGCTGGGCAAACACGGACCCCTGGATATACCAGGAGGAGTAAGCATCCCCTGTCGACCGAGCAGAAGGTCATTCATAATTAAAACGGTTTTCAAGACTGTACTCTTCTCCTGAAAATGTTTCCTCTGCTTTTTTGACTTGGTTGGGTTTATCTGGTTCGTCCATATCAGCTTCATGATGCTCATAAAAGTCGTATGTTAACACGCCGATCACAATCACATTCTTTAAGGAAAAAATAGAGACGCCGTGATTTAGCCCGTGCCATAAAATCATTCTCATGGTTAAAAGAGGCAGGTTGATAATGTATGCCAAAAGAATCTTGTGTATCATAACGAGACGACGAGAAAGCATTGCGTGGCCGAACTTGCTGTGTGAAAGCGTGAGAAGAGGAATTGTAGGTATAACAAAATTCAAACACGCTATCGCAACTATGGCATCCACGAGACCTGGTGGGAAAGACTCTCGGTCCTCTTTGATGAACAATGGTTCCATGCTGTCTACACAGTCCATGACGTCAAAAATTACTGTACCCGCCAACTCGTCAATGTATGCTCTCCTCTTAGAACCCGGCTTGGCGTCATGAAGTGATGAAAGGTGAAGCAGAAACACTACTCCGGTTAAGGCTAAGGCAGTTTTCAGTGTGTTTGGACCAAAAAAGTTACTTTCGTCAAGGTCATCTGCAAAGTCAATGAAAATAATTCCAGACTTACTGGCCACTATGACAGCATAAATGGACCATGAAGCCACACTGAGCCAACCGGCCACTTTTTCCTTTGTAGAGTCTGTGTTAGGTTGTCTGATACTTTGAAATGATACAATAAACGATGCAACGAATAGACAAAAAATTACGATATCTGCTACGAGGAACCATAACAGTGTGTTCCCCTTGTGTTCCACTAGATAGTAATCCACAACACTGGTGTGAAGGATGAAAACCAAAATACAGATGACACGAACAGGCAAGTGCTTAACCACTCGACAGCATCGGATGAAGCAGTTTGCCATGTTTTCATCAGCTGTATGAAGAAAGTATTCACGTCAGCCTTAAAGCACAACTTTTTATACCTCTCTATATTATATGACATATTTTCATTAAACATTACAGAGTATGATTGCATGCTTATGATTATGTTCATACAAAACTTAAAGTCACCGTGATATTGATTTCGTTTGGCATTAAACGATCTGAGGTTTGAATATCAGTCTTTCTCAACTGTATGTATTTTTCATCAAACCATGCATCTACAAGCATACTTTATTACCACAATTATTAACATTATCATTGACAAATTCTTTACTACAATACGGATAAAATACATTATTAAGTATCCGTGTGAAAGAATGCATGCAACACTTTACATCGTCTATTGTCATTTCTAGATTTCATGCCGATTGTTAGCACACCGATTTTGACTAAAGGTCACTCCGTTTACCTGATCACGACATAGGGCTCATGGCGGTTGTGACCGGCTGACAGGGGATGCTTACTCATCCTAGGCACCTGATTCCACCTCTGGTGTGTCCAGGAGTCCGTGTTTGTCCAACTCTTTATTTTGCATTCCTTGTGGAATTCAAGAGACTGATCATTATTCGTTATCTTTGCCTCTCATTAGCTAAAATTTCATCAAAGCTAAAATTCATCAAAATGTTGTAAATAATTACACAGTGGATGTTTTACATCATTACATAACGAGTTATTCCACCTCATTTTCACAAAACGTGTTTGTATTACTAGCGTCAGCTTTAGGCAATGTATGTGTATTTACACAAATGTGAAGATGTAATGGTGCGTGGTCAGTACATTCAATAAAATCTCCATTAAAGTGATTAACTGCATGAAAGTAATTTTCTGTTACAATTGTAACATCATCATGTGACGATGACTTCGTGCAACCATTGTGGATCTTATTCTTCAATCCTACAGATAAGATACTTGTGATGATTCGGAAGAACACGGATCGATAAATACGATTGCTCTGGTACCGGGTTTACATTTAAAGGTAAAACCACACACATACATGTGCATAATATTCTATATATTTCTTTTCCTTTTTCAAATAAAATAAAAATTGCATTATATTGGTTCAGCTTTTTCATGGTTCTACATGAATGATTTTTTACTGTCAGCATTTTGCTATTCTTCATTGAACGTAGTGTTACATTGTAATTTTATCGGGTACTACTTTATTATTCGACAATTTAGCTACGACCAGTAAGTTTCCTTCGAAACCGTATTCATTTTTGTGAACGAGTTTTCTTTACAGATACATTTTTCAACTTAGTGTTCGGAAATCCTGGTTTCCCTTCGGACGACATGCATTGTCAACTTATTTTATACATATGTAAATGAAATTAGCTAACATTGTCGCCACCTAAATATATCTTGTGTTTTATTTTATTTTGATAATAGAACAGGGAATATTTTATGTTCGGCTGAGCAAAGCGAAAGAAAACATAACTACAAAAGACTCTTCACGTTTTGGGGTTTGGTTGAGTTTTCTTTTACCTGCCTTTTAAATCAATAATCACGTATTCTCTCATTGATTTTAAACATTTCTGCTCGTCATACTTGCATTTAGCGACAAGTTTCAAATAGGTTCATAAGTCTGATTAAACCATCCACTATTAAGTTTGTATTGAATGAAATAAAATATCAGCGATACTAATGTAACAGCGCGTGAGACAGTCTAGTTTAAACAGTTTATCATCATCCTCACCCCCAACGAATGGATTTCTATATTTGTGTACTTCAAGATCCGTGTCATTTCACTCATGTTTATGTAAACATATACAACTAATTAGAACTAACAACAAATATTTTAAGTTGGTTGCAATTTTTATTTTCTGTTTTGAGAAAATCTCATTTTCCCATGCCTATACCGGATTCCATTCAATTTCACTACAATACAAACAGTGCCGGGTTCTACAATTTCCATAAAATACACAATGAAAGGCGAATATAACGAACAGTGATCAATCCTATTTCCTTTAGTTTAGAAGTGACTTCTAAGCAGTATAGAATATAATTTGCTAGTTGATTTACATCATCGGATACCCACGGGTGATCTCGTCTTTTACTCATCACCCGTGGGCAAACTCGCTGAAAAATCATCGTATGTAATTAATATGCTCTGGTCATTTGATTGGCTGCTGCATAGGGTCGCGATGGCAAATCAACGAATCGAAGTTTATGTTACGTAGGTATGTTCGGCAATGACAACACTTTTCCGTAGATAACACATCGCTTGCAAATAAATCCACTCACCGGTGCATTTCGCAGTTTGAGAAAGGTACTCCCATATAATTTTTTCTGGTATTTGATGTAAGTGACCTGTACGACTTGTCTTTAATCGTTTTAAAAACAAACTTTGCACGTTTCAACAGGCGTCGAGATATTTAGCATAAATAGCAAACTAATAAACATATCTTCAAAATTGAAGAGTTCAATTTGCTGATTGGTTGTCTATAATCAACAAATTATCATATTTCACGACGATATTTCGGCGAGTTTGTCCACAGGTGATGAGTAAAGAACGAGATCACCCGTGGGTATACGACGATGATTGATTTACGCACTACCCTGTAATGATGATGTCATTCTATACGTCACTAGCTACTATTTCGCCTGTTGGAATCCAGAGGTTTCTATATTTCACGGATCATTCCATAGTCCGTATACGACCACAGCCGCGGTACAATCTAAATTCTAACACAAGCTGGGCTATTATCTTCGAGTCCAGCAGAGTTGATTGCGGCATATTTTAGTGAGTAAATGCGGTACAATCTAAATTCTAACACAAGCTGAGCCACTATCTTTGAGTCCTGAAGAGTTGATCGCAGCACATTTTAGTGAGTGAACAGAAGGTCATTCATAGTTAAAACGGTTTTCAAGACTGTACTCTTCTCCTGAAAATGTTTCCTCTGCTTTTTTGACTTGGTTGGGTTTATCTGGTTCGTCCATATCAGCTTCATGATGCTCATAAAAGTCGTAAGTTATCACGCCGATCACAATTACATTCTTTAAGGAAAATATAGAGACGCCGTGATTTAGCCCGTGCCATAAAATCATTCTCATGGTTAAAAGAGGCAGGTTAATAATGTATGCCAAAAGAATCTTGTGTATCATAACGAGACGACGAGGAAGCATTGCGTGGCCGAACTTGCTGTGTGAAAGCGTGAGAAGAGGAATTGTAGGTATAACAAAATTCAAACACGCTATCGCAACTATGGCTTCTACAAGACCTGGTGGGAAAGATTCCCGATCCTCTTTGATGAACAATGGTTCCATGCTGTCTACACAGTCCATGACGTCAAAAATGACGGTACCCGCTAACTCGTCAATGTATGCCCTCCTCTCAGAACCCGGCTTGGCGTCATGAAGTGATGAAATTTGAAGCAGAAACACTACTCCGGTTAAGGCTAAGGCAGTTTTCAGTGTGTTTGGACCAAAAAAGTTACTTTCGTCAAGGTCATCTGCAAAGTCAATGAAAATAATTCCAGACTTACTGGCCACTATGACAGCGTAAATGGACCATGAAGCTACACCGAGCCAACCGGCCACTTTTTCCATAGTAGAATCTGTATTAGGTTGTCTGATACTTTGAAATGACACAATAAACGATGCAACGAATAGACAAAAAATTACGATATCTGCTACGAGGAACCATAACAATGTATTCCCCTTGTGTTCCACTAGATAGTAATCCACAACACTGGTGTGAAGGATGAAAACCAAAATACAGATGACACGAACAGGCAAGTGCTTAACCACTCGACAGCATCGGATGAAGCAGTTTGCCATGTTTTCATCAGCTGTAAGAAGAGAGTATTCACGTTAGACTTAAATCACACCTTTTTGAGGTCCCTCTACTTTACATAATATAAACATTACAGAGTATAACTGCATGCATACGATGATTGTGTTCATACAAAAATCTCTGGTGACCAGTGAAGTAATAAACTGTCAAACACTTCTGTTGTGACGAAAATAATTGTCCCGTGTTAATCGATTGGTGTTAATTGTGAAAATAGACTCGGGTATGGGCGGGACCTGTTTATATACAGGACTGTGGATAAATCGCCTAATCCCTGCTATGTTTCGGAATCATTTGAGTGATTACTCATAGCCCCTTACGCTTCTCAGTTTTTTACCATGTCCACCCACTTTATGACACTGTTTATCATACCAATAGCTAGCTGTGAATCTACACATGTATTTAACTATCCATGTGCAGACGTTACTGTTAGCGTGTTCTTATTCATTAATAAACAGGCAGCACTAATGTCACTGACCGAATAGAACTATAATCCCGATCTACTACTATGGTCTTAAACGTACCTGGGACGATAGGTAATCCCTGACCTCGTCAAAGAATAAACGTCTTTTTACAGAAATTATTCACAGAATGTTCGTTCAACAACGGTTATTTAAAACGGCTCAAGTGCGAGTTGGGGTTATGTTTGTACACCTTCGAGCAAACCAATGTTTTGGTTTTTTTCTTCTTCAGTCAGCTACACGCTCCAGTTCGTATCGGGTTGAAAGGTCATCAAATCAACACCAGATAGCTGAGTCGCGGGAATCAAAAATCTCTTATTCCACTTTCGTTATCAGAGAAAAAATGAACTGAACACGTTCGTGAAAGTTCATTGCTTCATTCAAAATCAAAGATGTGGCGTCGAAGAACAGTACGCTATTGTACTGCTTTATCTATTTTTTGTGTTGAATATACACAGTGTCCTTAAAAGTACCACGCTGGAGGTTGAAAATGTAGTACTTAAGCACTACAATTTGTGTTTGTGGTGCACACACACACACACACACACACACACACACACACACACATACATACATACATACATACATACATACATATATATATATATATATATATATATCTTGATTTATGTAAGGCAAGATTTATCGAATATACATAAAAATATATTGACGATAAATCAAGATTATTGAATTATATATATATATATATATATATATATATATATATATATATATGGCATCGGTTACACTAAAATGTTTGTATATGAAATGGAAGATTCAATTCCATCAAAGTTCTGTTTGACAATTCCACGTGTTTAACAAAACAATAAAAAATTGATGCATACAAGAAATTTAATTGTCACTTATTTGACGATTGTCAAATGATGCTAAACCCTATTGTAGAGATGAATATCAGTCAACATTAATTTGATATATTTTCATTACCAAAATAAGTTTACAAAAGCCATAAATGCACACGTTCAATAATGGATATGTTTTCAAAACTTCACAAATTTATCGTATCATTGAGCAATGATTTGCATCAGACGAGAAACCGCGAGAGGACAACTTCCTGACTACAAGTACATTTACTTACATTCGCTTACAGTTTCAATTACATCACCAACATTTTTTGTTGCAGGGTCTTTTCGGGGGCATCTTTGTTTTCTTACCATTGAAAAGACACGTCATTCTTGTTCACAATTACATACTGTACTACGCGGAATGTGAAATGTTGCGATGTTATACAAATCTTGATCTACATGTATATTCGAAATTCAATAATCTTGATTTATCGTCAATACATAAGAGATTTTAGCATATGATAACAAGATTATCAAATATAACTCTAGATTTGTGCCTATAAACTAAGATTTGTATGATATTGTAACACACGCCATATCATACCGGGTAATATATAAGACAATAAATGAATCTACGCGAGAGAAGATGAAACAATGCCCATTAAGTATCCATTAAAATAATGACAAGAGCCGACCACGACTGAAAACCGGACGGTGAACCCATCCGAAGACAATAACCCTGTATGAATTCATTCATACTTTGCTCAAGAGATTATCAATCTTTCCGTCAGGTTTCTGAATCAGATTTTCGATCAAACAATTTGAAATCGTCAGGCAAGCAATACGGAAATCAATGTTAAACAAAACCGATTGATCATTGAAATATCATGAATAAGTTTTAATTCCGTTCACTAAGAAGTTATAGTTCTAGGAATTAATGTATGACGGTGATGGTGGTGGTTGGAGGGTGCACCTTAAGACAAATAAGCCCCCCCCCCCCTCGCATTCGTGCCTCAGGGTAGATATGTTTTCAAAAGAGAAATCGTCCTCTTGAGTGTTTTACCCTTAAGAAACCTCCTATCAAGGAATAGAGGAAATCAATGTTTTAATGTTGATAAGTTAAGCCTGATTTTAGTGAATATTTGCCTAGCTGAAGTAGTGCACACATTTATTTTTATAAAGGATCAATAATTATCAAAATTGGTACCGTATAAGTTTTACATTATGATAAAGAGTGGGCGTTGTCATCTCCAGTCTAAATATCCACCTTTTAAAACTTGCTTGTTTAAATTGTCTTGTATGGGTGCATACAATCGGGATATTTTCCTTTCTGCCACAGATGCTTGGGTTCAGGACTCCCTCCCCCATATAACCCACACGAGTTGAAATAATTACTTTCTGGCGAAAATCTCACTAATGCATGTCAACACTGCCTTGTATACCCCATAAGTAAAAAAAAAACTCAAAATAAGCGGGGTTTTTTTAAAACTACACTCTCAGGATGTCAAACATTCTTCGCCGGTTTGTACTTTAAAAGTACTTTCATCTTTATTTTGCAATAACTCCCCATAAAACCTACATGAATCATGTTCTAAATATCGCAGTGGTGATGAATAGGATAACCTCATTCGAATGAACATTATGTAAAACTTATACGGTACCAATTTTGATGCACCAGATGCGCATTTCGACAAATAATGTCTCTTCAGTGATGCTCAACCGAAATGTTTGAAATCCGAAATAACTATGAAGTTTTAGAGCTAAATATAGCCAAAAACAGCGTGCCAAAAAAGTGGAGCTATGCATGAGGGAGATAATCCTTAATTTTGAAATGAATTTCTAAATTTTATAACAGCAATTAAATATACATCCGTATTTTCAAGCTAGTAACGAAGTACTTAGCTATATAAACAAAACCATAGTTCTTTACAGTTCTAAATAGTTCTTTAATTATAGTATCGGCGCAAGTGAATTGGCGTCCACGATATGCTGTGACAAGGAGTCTCAGAGGGGAATAGTGGCTGGAAAAAGTAAGTATTGGTAACTCAATGTGGCAAAAATGGTGTAAAATCATTATGGATGGCCTCTCGTTGGTGCTCCTATAGGCTATAGTGGGTATGTTTGTGATGCTCTCGACAATGCGGTACATCATGGTAACACGAGCCACTGATTGGAGACTCTCCAGCTGCAGTTTTTCCATCATGCTGGTGACACCACACTCTTTCTTCTGTAGTTGTCCATGATGAACCGGGTTGCCCTATACTGTCATTTTTCTACAATCGCTTGGTGGGTTTTGTTGGAGTTGCCCCACACTGTGGTAACATACTCCATGTGGGTCGAACAAGGCTTGGCAACCGGTAATGTTGCGTGTATTTGCCTTATTAGTCATATTAACACGAGGTTCCCACGATGGTTTTCTGGCAATTGTTACTCCAAGGTATATTCCTATGTCTGTTCCCTGCAGAGTGTGGCAATGGGTCTTATAATAGGTACGATTCTTTGTTTGTTATCCGGATGTTCTCACACTTGTTTGGTTGAAATCACCATCCAGTCTTTCTCCCATTCCTGCAACACGACCAGGTCCTCTTGCAGTGAGCTTGTGTCTGCCTCTGTGTTGCCATACAGTCATCCGAAAATAGTCTATAGATGTGGAAGTGACTGGATGGTAGATCGTTAATGTGTGTCAGAAACAACAGAGGCCAGAGGATACTCCTGAACAACTTTGGCTGGCTGTGTTGTTCATCCGTTGACGACAACTTCTTATATTCTTTCAGCTACGAAGCTTCTTACCCATTCCATTGTCTTTCCCACGCCATAGTGGTGTATCTTCACTGACAGTCGGTGATGAGGGACCTTTTCAAAGTCCAGCAGGATAGCGTTGATTTGTTGTCTGTGTTGATGAACTGGATCTCGCAGAAACACCATTTCCTGAATCCATATTGCTCATCTACTAGGATATTACGCCTCTCTAGGTGGTTGATGAGTTGGCTATATCTAATATGTTCAATAAACTTACAACAGATTAAGGTCACAGGCATTGGATGATAATACGCAATTTCCGAGTTGCCCAATAGTTATTTCCCTTTGTGAAACTCTTACACACAGTGAGACGCAAAACATACTATCGTCCACACGCGTTGAGTACAAATGCTTATCGCTGCCTTCATATATTCCTTAAGGCCGATTATCATACACCATGCAACCGCCCAAACTCCAGGGACACGCAATATTAGTAAGTTTATTAGTATTTAATAATGAAATAGCTGAAACAAAAATCAATAATCACCATTTTTCTTTGATTAAGATATCACTCGTGCTGAAGAGGAAATAAAAAATAATTTCATATTTAATTTAATGGCCTAATTCAAACAAATATTATTCTTGATATGGTCAGTTTAATGTATACCAACGGCTGATATATACAAAATTTACACTTTCATTACTTTTATCCGTTATTATATAGCTAGTCTGTAATACATGTATACATCTTGTACCCACCTAAGCGTTCAACAGAACATTGAACGTACCTCCATCACAGAAAAGCTGATATCTCGGAAGTTGTGTATTAGAAGACCTCTCTCTCTCTCTCTCTCTCTCTCTCTCTTGAAAGCAATGTCAATTTCAATAGAAATATACGAGAAAAGATTCAGTGAATGTTGATATCATTTCTTAAAATTACACACAACTTTCATTATGAAAGGTGAAGATAATGAACAGCGATCAATCTCATAACTCCTATAAGCAATACAATATAGAGAATTGGGCAAACACGAACCCCTGGACACACCAGAGGTGGGATCATGTGTCTAGGAGGAGTAAGCATCCCCTATCAACCGGTCACACCCGCCATGAGCCCTTTATCTTGATCAGGTAAACAGAGTTATCCGTAGTCAAAATCAGTGTGCCAAGAACGGTCTAATAATCGGTATGAAACAAGTCAGACACCATTTGACTCAATATTAGGTTGTATTGGCAAACTAAATCGTTATAACGACCATAGAATTTGCGAAATGCTGACTTTAAACGATACTGTTGAAACCCTTTCACCATCAACTTGTTTGTCAGTAGCTTGTCTCGATTTAAAAACTGAATATACGCAGAACAAGCTCTTGCGTATCGAATCAGTTGAGAGATATAAACACCATATGCAGGTGATAATGGAATATTGCTACATAGATATGGGAAGTTGACGATGGAGAAGCTGAAATCATCCCGTTTGTCATAAGATTGAGTTGTTATGTAAGAATTATAATTTGATTTGACTGTTTGTAACCAGGGAGAGGGCTAACATAGATTTACCCTGCTTCTAAATGTCATGAATAAGATACTGTTTAAATTATATCTAGCCCACCGTCTGGTATAATCTTTAATTCTGTCACCAATTGAAAGATCCGGGGTCTCTGAATTTTTAATCTTTTAAAATAAGTGACTTCTAATTCAGGTCATCATTTTCAACTAGATTGACATTACCAGTAATGACATGTCCAGCTGAACTATATTCAATGAACGAGAACGTGTAGGTGAACTTTGTATTAGATGGTCTATAGGCACTGTAAAGATTGATTGATTGTATATTGTTTAACTCGAGAATTTTTCACTCATATGGAGACGTCACCATTGCCGGTGAAGGCTGCAAAATTCAGTCCTGTGCTCGGCGCTTACGGCCTTTCAGCAAGGAGGGATCTTTATCGTGCCACACCTACTGTGACATGGAACCTCGATTTTTTGCGGTCTCATGCAAGGGACCGCCCCATTTAGTCGCCTCTTACGACAAGCAAGGGGTACAGAGCGGTGTTACTAAAACGCGGAACAAAAAACGGAACGGAAAACGAAAATATTGTATGCAATAATGTGATTAGGAGGTAAACATTTTGTAAAATCAAAAGGCTTAGCATGAGCAAGGGAAGGTGGAATTACAGAGAGAATGGAATTATGGTCTCTGCAATTAGAGTATTATAGATATGCTTAGTTCTTTTTTACATATACAGAATATTCTAATATTAAGAACGGGAAGAATCCACAGAATCTCTCGTTTCATATTAATACCGCATACTTTAAAACCATCAACTTACCATGAAAAATATTAAGCAAGATGTGTATCAATTTTCTCACAATCAGTTAATACGTATGAAGGTATATCATAGAATAATGACCACGGCATTCCTTTGATCTTTAAAATAGCTGTGATAGAATAGATAAATAATAATAGAGGAAAGAAAACAAATGGGCTAAATATGAAGAACTTGACTCCTTGTCAAAATGGATAAAAGCATATGAGGGGTATTAAAATCACGTATTAGACACATTAAAACAAAACAGTTCCTACTATCCTTCTGTGTTTAGTAATCCAGAGGTGGTGAAGGAATCAGATAGGTTACATGAGGAATATGTATTGGGTGCGTCTGACAAAGCTTGAAACAACATTCCCTTTGTTTGTAAAACTCATTATTACGAGTGCATTTTAAACAAACCTGGCTTTAATTCCACATTTGGCGGTCCAAATCGTACTCCCAAGTTCCCTTTCCGAATTCTTCGAAATCACGCTTCAGTTTTAAACACATTCAATATCCCGATTAACTGAACGAATGAATTTGAATTACTGTACCTATACAAAACTACACAAAAACCATTTCAAAGACACATTGCAGAATCCAGTAAATGTTCTACGAAGTCCCTATCTTTACTCCGCACGAAAATATTAACAGCTGTGAAGGAGAAATTTCAGACGTATTGTGCCATAACACATGCAAGAAGTGGCGTACAAATCAAATGTGGATTTTCAAAAAACTAAAAGAACTTTTAGTAAATTTGAAATCACAAAACTTTTCCGAATCAACATCACGTATGACTTTTTCAACACTTTTCGACTATCAACGACATATAACCCTTCGATACATCCCAGTGAACTTAAGATACTACATATCGACTTTATATTTGGATATTTTATTGAACATAAATGTCAACGGCACACTAACAACACAACTTCATGAAAAACGAGGTGAATTCGGCTTCTCCATCGTCAACTTCCCATATATAACAATGTAATTCCATTATCACCTGCATATGGTGTTTATATATCTCAACTGATTCGATATGCAAGAGCTTGTTCTAGGTATAGTCAGTTTTTAAATCGAGGTAAGCTACTGACAAACAAGTTGATGGTACAGGGATTTCAACAGTCTCGATTGAAGTCAGCATTTCGCAAATTCTATGGTCGTTATAACGATCTAGTTCGTCAATACAACCTCGCATTGGGTCAAATGCTGTCTGACGTGTTTCATACCGATTGTTAAGCCGTTCTTGGCACACTGATTTGACTGCGGATAACTCCGTTTATCTGATCAGGATATGGGGCTCACGGCGGGTGTGACCGGTCAACAGGGGATGCTTACTCCTCCTAGGCACCTGATCCCACCTCTGGTGTGTCCAGGGGTCCGTGTTTGCCCAACTATCTATTTTGTATTGCTTGTAGGAGTTATGAGATTGATCACTGTTCGTTATCTTCACCTTGCATTGATTCGATACGCGAGAACATGATCTGCGTATGTTCAATTTTTAAATCGAGGCAGGCTACTGACAAATCGGTTATATCCAGGGGTCCGTGTTTGCCTTCTCTTCCGTTTAGTATTCGTTATAGGATTTATGAGCTTGATCACATTTCGTTATCTTCACATGCTCGCACAATGATTGATTGCATATTGTTTAACGTCCCTCTCGAGAATATTTCACTCATATGGAGACGTCACCATTGCCGGTGAAGGGCTACAAAATTTAGGCCTGTGTTCGGCGCTTACGGCCTTTGAGCTGGGAGGGATCTTTATCGTGCCACACCTGCTGTGACACGGGACCTTGGTTTTTGCGGTCTCATCTGAAGGACCACCCCCTTTAGTCACCTATTATAACAAGCAAGGGACACTGGGGACCTATTCCAACCCGGATCCCCACGAGATTGTTCGTACAATGACAAATTTGGCAAAATGTATTGAAAATGACAAAAATGCTTATTTTAGAATTTTCAAATACTGTATTAACGAAAAAATAAATAAATCCAACATTCATTTTGGTCTGCGTTTTTAAATCTTTATATTTGCACTCTGATACTATGGTTACAATAGTATCAAAAGCTGAAGCACCACTTCTCCACAACAACAATAACAAATACCAAACATATCCAATGTTTTTGCCTTGAAACCTTTACAAATTGTAATAATAGCCATATCCTCTTTAAAATTGCGACGTAGATGTGAAGAATGTGCGTAACTTCCAAAATATAGTGCGTCTGGGAATTTCGACAGAAATGAAATAAATTGATATAAGAAATAAATTTCATTTTGGTAACGCGCTTCATAAAGTAGGCTGGCTTAAAGCATAGCTGTTCATGTCCTCGTGTATTTTCAAAAATGATTTTTTTTTCTCTTAAATTTGATATCTTCGCTAAAATGAATCATCTGTCTTCACCAATCAGCACTGAGCATGTTATTCCATGTCGGTAGGTGACACGAGGACGACATAAATCTTATTTCTAATTTGCTCGCTCCATTAGCATAGCAACCGTGTCATTATCATATCAATTTCGATTCAAAATCTATCCCTAGATTTACAAGTGAATCCTTCATCAACATACAAAATTATTTATAGGGATTTTCATTAATTTATATCATCATCCATATTCCCAACAGTTTCTATACTGAAATCAATCTTATTAACATTGTTGGTCAATGTACGAGGGGTGATCAAAAGGTTCGTGGACTGACGCGATAAAATCGATATCATGCAAGATAGAAAGCTCGTATATTGCACACTTTTTAATCAGGCTATTGTACATATAATTGAAAAATCTGCACATGGCAGAAACTTGAATTAATGTGCTTGGATTTTTCTTGCCTGTCAAAATTTAATTGAAACATTTTACAGCATGGATGTTACATTTTATTACACGTTTTCAGTGTCTTATGGGATACATACCCTATCACTACTACCCCGTCACCACTACCCCACCAACACCACTACCCCACCAACACCACGACCCAACCAACACCACTACTCCACCAACACCACTACCCCACCAACACCACGACCCCACCAACACCACGAACCCACCAACACCACGAACCCACCAACACCACGAACCCACCAACACCACGAACCCACCAACACCACTACCCCACCAACACCGCTACCCAACCAACACCACTACCCCACCAACACCACGACCCCACCAACACCACTACCCCACCAACACCGCTACCCCACCAACACCACTACCCCACCAACACCACGACCCCACCAACACCACTACCCCACCAACACCACTACCCCACCAACACCACGACCCCACCAACACCACTACCCTACCAACACCACTACCCCACCAACACCACGACCCCACCAACACCACTACCCCACCAACACCACGACCCTACCAACACCACTACTCCACCAACACCACTACCCCACCAACACCACGACCCTACCAACACCACTACCCCACCAACACCACTACCCCACCAACACCACGACCCTACCAACACCACTACCCCACCAACACCACTACCCTACCAACACCACGACCCCACCAACACCACGACCCTACCAACACCACTACCCCACCAACACACATACAGTGCACATAGACCCTGACCTGGAAAAAATACACCTGTGCAATGAGTTGTTGGTTCAATGTGAGATTACAATAAGTATTCTTAAAGTTATGAAGAACATTTACATGTATATCCGTGAGAACTTTGAAAACGTTGAAATTTTTCCATTGAATTGTTATTTAAACGTATTTGATGTATTCTACTGTGCATGTATAATGATTTCGATTTCTTTCAAAAAAATTGTATAGGTAATTGTGTCCGTTAAATATAAAAACAATTGTATGAAAAATTAAAAAAAATTCAATGCAATCATTGTGAGTAGCTAACAAAGATGAATTTAAGTCCGATATATGCGCTTGTTGGGTACCAACTGTTAACCGATGCGGAAAAAGCCAGGAGAGTACAGATGTCACGGCGGTGGAAGAGAGGGCTGGCGTTCCTCCACAGAATGAGACTCGGCTTCATCATCATGACCCGGAAACGAAGCAAACGTCAAGCCGGTGTAGTCTCCCTACTTAAAAGGTTCAAAATATACATACGTTCACCCTATTTAAAATGTTTATGATACACATGGAGTAGTTCTAAGTCACACAGTGCCCAAGGGACAGTTTCCTGTACTGAATATATGCATCTTCCTCCAAATCTGCCTCGTTCAAGCAGACAATTGACTACGTAGCGTTAAGCACACATCGGTAAACTCGAATTCTGCCGTCTGCATTAATAATAATAATAATATGCGGCATTTATATATCGCATTATATAATTTGTAATTACTCTAAGCACTTTAACAATGTAAAATGTAAAACATGATAAGATTAATCAGAGCATAAAATATAACATCCAAATAAAATAAAAACAATTTAAACATTACGAGTTCATGCGACAAACCAGCCTTTACTTTAAAAAAGAATATATTACAAAATATGGTTATAAGATTTCCTAAAAAGATATGTTTTGAGGTTTGTCTTAAAACTTTTGACAGTGCCACACGAACGGATGTCTATCGGTAAACTGTTCCATAGTGTGGCAGCTGTTACATCAAACCTTCGATCTCCATAGGTCTTTGTACGAACGCGGGGTTTTTCTAGCAATCGTGAATTGCATGAACGCGGAGATCGTTTTGGCGTTACTAACGTTATAAATCTTGATTCGTGCGGCGTTAATTTACCAGTAACCGCTGTCGGACTTACTGCGTTCTGTATCGTTAGTGACTGAGTTTCAGCTGTCAACCTTATAATCGTCGTCTGCAGAACATCCCATCACGTTTCAATATTCGAGAAACTATTCTACGGTGAACCGTGATAACGCAAAGTCAATAGGCGTTCATACGGCAACGCCACTTGCAAAATAGATTTACGGCTGCCGCGACGACGGTAAGACAAACAACTGGACGCCATGGCAGGGCAGTTCACCGTAGAACAGTTTCTCGAATATTGAAACGCGATTAACACAAATGCTCACTTCCAATAGGTCATTTTGCACGAAGACTTAAGGTGGTATATAGATAACGTTCTGCAGTCCGTGTTGGCACCATCGATACAGCAGCAAAGTTCAGTAGGACAATGTGCGCGCATACACTGCGAGATTGTCACGGAATTTTCTTAAAAGAAATTATATCAATGTTCTTGAATGGCCCCTTAATCCGATTGAACATGTTAGGGACGAACTTGGTAGACATGTGCGCAGCTGTAAGCCTCAGAATCCAAGAAATGGGAAAGGCATTGTTGGAAGAGTGGCAGAATATTCCTCAAACATTTGTCAGTCAATGGAACGTCGCCTACGCGCCGTCATAAGCGCTATTGGTGGAAATACCCAGTATTAGTGAACTCAACCTGAATTTGTGCCAACCCCTACCGCCTTTGACCTCATTTGTAGCCTCTCAGAGAATAGCATTGCCGTTTTAAATTGATGGATATAAGACTTAATTTATCAAAGATTATATAAAAGAATATGATCTGTATTTCAAATTAAAGAAATAGAAAAATAAGACAAAAAAATATTCAGTGTTTCGTTTTTAAATTCCCTAAGTATATCGGTATAGGCCAATCCGAAAACATGAGTTATCTTTCCTTGATCCGGAACGTAGTACGCTTGCGTAACAGTAGGTTAAGACTTCCGGGTAGTATATTCGAGAAGCGTCATTATCAACAGTGCAGAAGGCCGCATATATATTGCTGTATAATTTTACAGCAATCACGCCAACAAATATGTTAACGTTAATAAAAGATCTCAATGCATAGGTTTACTTCATACACGTGAAAATAACCAACTTTGCCTGTAAAAATAATAGAAAATTAATGTTGTAAGTAGAGGAGGACACCCCCCCCCCCCTCTCCGATAGGATGTTCTATCGTTAAACTGATGTAATTTCCTACAACGGGTCTGTCCCGAGACGCAGTAAGATTATTCTAACTACCCCCCCCCCCCCATTTCCCAGGATTTCACGTGTTTTATAACTGAAATTAGTATATATCATATATTGCATACATTTCCTCAGGATCTTTAGCCCGTGTTTTAATACAGTCAGATTTATAATAAAATATCAGAAGTTACTTGTTCAATATCAATGTAGTACATGTACATTCAGCGATGAAAGTTATGCCACGATGTACGTCTAGGTATGTCGGACTGACACATCTGGATTCTGAAAATGTTCATCTCCTTCGATTGGTGAGTAAAATTTAACCCAGCCTGTAGGCCTACTTGTAAATGAAACAGAGGCCACTGACAGATTTCCAGCTGTCTGCCCACAAATTTTATACAGTTTCAAATACAAGTATAACCATAAAGAAATTCGTCGTCACAAACCATCTTTAAACTGATATTTAGACATGCAATGCTTTGAAAATAAGATAACGTATAATTGAACACCCTGAATTATTTATAGTTGGCAAGAGTATGTACCTGTAAATACAGCCATTTTGAGTAAAATATTTGGAGTTTTACTCAAATTATTTTGTAAATTTGTGGCGAAAGGGGGTGTCTAAATCTGTCATTGCAATTTCTTTTATGACAATCACTCCCGACTCGACTCGATCAAGAAATTCTTCTCTTTTTTTTCCCATTAACATTTTCTTACTCTCTCGTACAAATGATTTCAACTGTTCTCGATTTTGAACAGCGCCCATACTAATATAACTATATATATAATATATGCGCAGTTTGACTGTGTTACTACCCGGAAGTTGTCATAATCACACTAAATGTAAGAATACAAAGAGAGATAACTCACGTTTTCGGAAAGGCCTATATTCGAAAGATTTTCTTCAACACTGAAATATATTGACAAAACTTCGCTATTTTATTCATCTTACAAACAAAGGTACATTGCTGGATCCAGTAAGTGCTTTACCAAGCCCTTATCTTTGCCCCTCACGAAAATATTAACAGCTAGGAAGAAGACAATTCAAACTCACTGTGCGACTACATATGCCAGAAGTGGTGTTAATCAAATGTGGATTCTAAAAAATTCAAAAAAACTTTTAGTAAACTTGAAATCGCAAAACTTTTCCCAAATCAATAACATCAAAACCTATGACTTTTCAACACTTAATTAAAGACTAGACTTTTTGACATCATAGACAGTTGCTTCTTCAACAAAAATGGAAAACGGAAATATTTTCATATCTAGTGATCAGCCATCCAAAAAATTAATTTGTTAAACACCACTCTGATTCCACGCTCTGAAGTACTCTGAAGTTGAAATAAAAAATATGCTGGAGTTCCTCATTGACAATATCTTCGTGGTCTTTGGTGATCAGGTCTTCCAACAGTCTGTTGGAATTCCCATGGGCACGAATTGTGCTCCTTTGTTAGCTGACCTGTTTTTATATTCATATGAAGCAGAATTTATTCAAACACTTCTACACTAGAAGAAAAAATATGTTGCTGTGGCTTTCATTTCGACATTCAGATATATCGACGACGTTTTGTCTATTAATAATAATAACTTTCATTCATATGTCGATTCGATACATCACTGTGAGCTCGAAATAAAAGACACCACAGAGTCGTCCACTGTTGCTTCATACTTAGATGTTTTATTGAAAGTAGACATTAACTGCAAACTGACAACTCAACTGTATGACAAACGGGATGATTTCAGCTTCTCCATCGTCAACTTCCCATATTTATGTAGCAATATTCCATTATCACCTGCATATGGTGTTTATATCTCTCAACTGATTCGATACGCAATAGTTTGTTCTGCGTATGGTCAGTTTTTAAATCAAGGCAAGCTACTGACAAACAAGTTGATGGTACAGGGGTTTCAACAGTCTCGATTAAATTCAGCATTTCGTTATACCGATCTAGTTTGCCAATACAACCTATCATTGGGTCAAATGCTGTCTGACGTGTTTCATACCGATTGTTAGACCATTCTTGGCACACCGATTTTGACTACAGATAACTCCGTTTATCTGATCAATATATAGGGCTCACGGCGGGTGTGACCAGTCAACAGGGGATGCTTACTCCTCCTAGGCACCTGACCCCACCTCTGGTGCGTCCAGGGATCCGTGTTTGCCCAACTATCTATTTTGTATTGCTTATTGGAGTTATGAGATTGATCACTGTTCGTTATCTTCACCTTTCTTGTAAATGTGCTAAGGAAAAAACATTATTTTCCATCACTATAATGCTCCATTTAACAAATAAGTCAATAGAAACGAAATTGACTCCAGACGTTCAATACGACAAACACACTCCGCCATATTCCCCAGATCTTTTCCTTCCCCGAGATCAAACGAAGACCTCAAGGGAATGGAGTTTAGCAATGAAAGCGATGTTAGATTAGCAGTAAATGATATCGTTTCATCTTATGACCCACAATGGTTTAAATCTGTTTGAAGTATGTCCAAGAGAAAGGGGAATGTTTTGAAAAACGTTAGTGACGTTACTGACCCAAAAGTGCACCGGGTCGCAACACCCTTGATATTTCTACAAAGTCTTTTTGCATCATAATTATTTAGAAAATATCGGTAAAATTTTGTATACTTGTCAAAGTGATGTTTGAATATTGTGGAAATAAAAATCATTAAAATTGAAAACGTGGGAAGAATTTTATCGCGTCAGTCCACGAACTTTTTGAATACCCCTCGTATGTATTCATAAGTTTTTAGTCAACATCGGAATTTATGTCCATTTGTAACATCGGGAATTTTCAAAAATGAAATTTACATTTTTATAATTACATTCTAGTTTAATTTCTGTCAGAATTCCCAGGGGTAACTGCATCACATTCAAGAGGAAAAGTCTATCATTACAACTGGTGCAAAATACTGGAAATGTATATAACTATACAAATTCTCAATTCTGACTTCGTTATATTAGCTCTAAATCTGAAAATTTTATTTTGTTGTAAAAATGTGCTATTATGATAGTTTTGTATGTAACTTTAACCATAGTCTTGATAAAATTAAATCCAAGATTTTATCAAAATAAAGATTTTGGTTCTATTGAACATATAGCATTATGTAGAAATCAATTTTTGCACGAGAAGACAATAATGTAATCTTGCTTCATTCAAAGCCTCAGGATAGGTTTTCTAACACAAATATTAATAACAAAAGTTTATAAACCTTATTTTTTTCTGTCATTGAAATAGTAAATCACAATTTTGCAACAAAAATTTTCAACACCAGAATGAGAGCCATTATTGCTTTAGATATATTATTTGGTTAATGGTCGTGAAGCCAGGGTAAGACAGGTCACAGGTTGTACAGAATTATGTACATGCACTTCCCTTTATAAACATGAATAATTAGTGTGAATAGGACAATATGCAATGGATTTCTTTATTGTGTAAACATACATTGATCTCCAGTTTTTACAACAATTCTATTTTGATGTTGATTAGGCACATCAGCATATTGTAAATTATATCACAGATAACTTGTAATTTATCTAATACTTAGTCTACTGAACATGCGTGGGAGAGATTGTGATAATAGAAAGGAGGTCAAACTTCAACACTAGAAATAAAATGGACGGAAAATACTGATTAAAACAAAAAACATGACCACAGAATAAAAAACAATTCTTTTTAATCTAATGGATGGATTTTCATTTTTGTGAAAGAAAAATTATATATTACACGTTGAAGTGAATGGAGAAATTTGTCACACCATGATTGTGAATACAAAAATTATTCAACTGTATAAGAACAGTTAGATATCAATTGCAAAACAACAACAACAAAAAACAAAGTATAAGAATAAATATAAATACATTGTAATCAAAATAAAATGCAATTTTATCACAGTCTTGTTACGGAGAAAGTCTCATTTTCACCTTCAGTGACCCAGTTTTTCTTTATAAATTGCCCCAGTCATTCAATTTACAAATGCCGTGTAAATCATTCTGTTGAACTCTTCACATTTATGGAAATAAACAAAGTGAATGATGATAGCACGCACAACCTACTCGAATCTTGATCACAGTAAAAATCAGCAGTCCATAGTATATATATATATGTGTATATTCTCTTCTCAAATACAAAAAAAAAACCAATATAAATCATCATGTCTGTGAGAGTTTTGAGAAAACCAGTATACTGGTAATTTTTTTTTTCAAGAAAGTCCAATCGACAGAGAACATCTTAGTTTTTTGAGAGTTTACTCAGTCATCCAGCTGACACAGTAGGGCCACGCCCCTCCTGACCCAGTGGTCTTCGTTTTTGTCTGACGGTAGAGCCATACCAATGACAAAGTTTGTGGAGTGACCAGTGGTGGACAGTACACCACGGCGCTCGGATGTCTTGTACACAGGAGACATGTATATCTTCTTTTCAGGAATATCTGATTTCTTGCATGGCTTCATCCATACCTATCAAAGAATCCCAAATTTTATATATATATATATATATATATATATATATATAGTTCATATCAATAGAAATAGGATATTCTTTTATAAGTACATTTCATTGTCTTACAACTGAAAGAGATTTCTTTAATTGCCAGAAACTAGAAAATTTTTATTAACAAAACAAACCTTTGGCATGGTATCAAACAGAACTTTAGGTTTGGATTCTGCTAACAAGTTGGAAGGTCTGTCCCATCGGGCCCCATCCACATACAATCCATACACGTAAACACCTGGCAATGTGAAAAATAAAATGTAGCACACATACAATCCAAACACATAAACACCTGGCAATGTGAAAAATAAAATGTAGCACACATACAATCCATTCAAGTAAACACCTGGCAATGTGAAAAATAAAATGTAGCACACATACAATCCATACACATAAACACCTGGCAATGTGAAAAATAAAATGTAGCACACATACAATCCATACACATAAACACCTGGCAATGTGAAAAATAAAATGTAGCACACATACAATCCATACACATAAACACCTGGCAATGTGAAAAATAAAATGTAGCACTATCACCAGCATAAACGCATCAAGACAAAATCTTGATTCGAGATGCCCGAATTTTACATAAAAAATAAGATTACATATTTCTTCTTGTTGATCAGACATAGATATGAAAAGGGAGATAACTAACCATCTTCAGGCGGGGTGTCTTTGTCAGAATCATCTAGAATCTCATAATCAAAGCCCAGCAAGTCAATGGGAATGGTGTACTTTCTGGCAAAGTTCTGCTGGGCACCAGTCAAGAAAGCCTGTGTGAAGTAAAATCCAGAGATCCAGAATTGGGGTGGTGCTCCATCATCATACCAGTCCTGAAGAAACTTCAGACGAGCAATGAAGTCATTGACGTAGCTTCCAAGTGGTTTTAGAGAGGGGTAGGAACGCTTCATCCACATGCCGGGAATCTTACCCTTCAGAATGCTGAGGACAACTTCTTCAAGATCAGCTGACATGACCACTAATCCCTGTTAAGTTCAAAATGGGTGAAAATTTGAATGAAGATAAAACTACTTAAAGAAAGTGGTATACTGCTCTTTGTTGAGATAAATCAGGGCAAGTTATATGTTCTTAAGAATCATAATCAGAAATTGTGTTCATAAACTGTGTTGGAAACATGGATGACACATTAAAGTCACAATGCACTTTCTACGGACAGACCTACCTTAATGGCTTTTCTGATATTCTGTAAACTGGATCGGACAATAATTAGTAGTCTGTTGAAGCGCACCATTTCCTGCACCAGTACTGTGTTCATACTCTGGGCATATGAAGTTGGATATTTCCGCAAGGCAGCATCGGTGTCAAAGTTTCCTGGAATCTTGGACAAAATATCCTGTGCCACATCATCCACAATTTCATCTGTGGATTTTCCACCACCAGAGGAAGCTTTTGCCTATGCAAAAATCAAAATCAATATTTTATTTTGATAACTTATTTTAAAAAATTGTCTAAGAAAAATAGGCTAATTCAAAAAACTTTTACAATCAGCATCATTATTAATAGATCATAATTCACTTAGAACACCATAAATGCTTTTTCTTATGGTTTATGAAACATAAATGATTTTTAACAAAAAAGATTAAAATTCACAAGCCAACTAAATCTAAAATTCAGTAGAAATTGCATATACGATACATGCTAGTGTTTGAAATGGAATTCATGCAAAGGTGCACATGTGATAGTGTTTTATACAATGTGTGTGATGCCTTTCTCTGGATTTAAATTTAATATTGCACAATTAGCTCATCTTAGGCATCTTATCACAAATGCTCAAGAGGTATTTTCTGTTCTAAATTTGCCCACAATCTGTCTATCTGTTAAAGGGGATTCACATTTAGCCAAAAGAAGGGACAAGCTTACTTGGAAGAGAAAATAACAAGGAAATTATTAGATCAGAAAGTGTAATACCAAGCAAAACATAGATTTAACATGTAATGTACATAAAAGCCCCCCCCTGGATATACAGACAGAACAGGGATTTAAGTGGGGAAGTTTCTCTCAAGACCAATGAAATTTTGACACAATCATTATGCAAGCATCTACACATAGGTAAGATGCATGTCAAATTCTCCCTATGATCTGATATAGAAACAAATATGTTTTTCAAGAGCAGACGAGCTGTAATGAACACTTCAATATACATGTACAAGTATCCTTATGTAGGTAGATTGAAGTACATCAAAACTATTGTCATTTGCTAAATGTGGGATGAATAGAGAATCAGAAATTGGAGATTCATTCCTCAGTGAGCATTACTACACAACAGAATTTGTAGTCTATGGGACATGTGATCTTCTGATCATGACGAGTCATTCAACAGAGGTTGATCTGCGATAAATGTGAAATGTCACATGAATCCTAATATTTACACGAGCAAATTAACTATAGGCAGTGAACATTTACAAATACATGTAATAGAAAAAATGTTTTGTTATTTTAACCAACCAAACGATATCCGCAAAACTGAAAATTAATTTACAGAATCAATAGAAAAAATATTGCATTCAAATTTGAGAACCATAAAGACTTTTAAAACATTAAGTCATTAACATAAAATCAAAATGAAAATGAGTTATTTTATTCACCGCGCCTTGCTGAAATATGAAAATTGAGATATATATATATATATATAATTGCAAGAAGCCAATAAGAAAGCCTGGAATAAAAGTACCAGATCCCAAATACATGTATACAAACTGAAACAGAACCAAGCTAATATAATGCTGTACAGAGAAATAAAGTAGAGAGGAAAAGTAAGCAGGTTCTAAATGAACTACGACATGAAATGAAAACCAGTCCAAAGTTAAACTCAAAAGAAAAAGGGGTTAGCTTAAAATTCTGCACAAAATTGGCAGTCAGAACCTCTATTTGAATTTTAGGGATGTTGTATTACCAATGTTTAAAAAATTTAACGATAACATTTAAATTTTTCTGCAAAGTAACAGTCATAATGATTTAGTGCAAAGAAAAGACAAACTGAATGAGTGCAAATTAAAACTTTTGCTTCAAGTTTTGTACCTTAAATTGTAGACAGCATTACCAATGTACTATTTATATGTTGATACAGTGGTACTTAAAAAATATCTTTCATTCTCCAATTATGTCTTAACTATGTACTGCACAAGTTTCGCACAGATTAACCTGGTCTCCGCAGTAGAAAGATGCAAGAAAGCTAATGGTATAAAGATGATAATATATCTAGACTAGCTACATTTGTATACTGCTGTGATGTAATAAATATTGTCTATGGTTACCCGTTTCTGTATCATCAGATACGATACATCAAGTGGATGTCGGGATCAAAATGACATATTGTACAGCAAACACACATAAAAGCAAAAATAAAAACAAAAACAATGCATTAGTTTCATAATCAAATTTAAATGCCGGATATATGAAATTGGGGGTTTAACATCTAACAAATCATAATCAACTACAGGTATCAAACTGCAAGCAATATTGGCAATCTCGTACATCTATATCAGTATTGTACACCTAGGTACAATAGAAGGAGTAATAATTGTTTCCTAGTGTAAAATGCATCCAAGTTTATTTCATAGATCTGCAGTACTTCAAATTATCTTCAATAAATTGTATGAATTATCAGTAAACATTAACACCTATATAACCATGCACTTGGGGGACAATCTTTCAACTTCTTTATATATACACTGCTTTTATCTCCATATTTTGCAATAATGCTTGGTGCATATTATAATTCAGAAATATGGATTTAAAACTGTTTTCAATTAATTTATTTAATCATACATATTCCCTCTCCCTATAGAATTTCAATCTGATATGATGAGTTCTGAAGTAAAGCTCTGTCTTTGAAAGATTTCACAATTCATCACCTTTTATGAAAGCTCAGTAATCCAACACACTTGTTTTTTGATTTTGTTAGGTTCAAACACACAATACCAGACAGACAACACACCATATACTGACCTGTGTTAACAGGATGTTGTCGAACAGTAGCTTGGTTTCTCCCTGGTCCTTGGTGATGTCAGCGTTGTCATGCATACCAAAGATTCCTGGCTTGGGGTTGTGTGGTAAACCCTTGATGTACTCAAGATAGCTTTCATACTAGAAAAAAAAAAAAAATCTTTTTGTCTGAATGCTGTGTTATGAATGAATTATACAAAATCATTCTGCTTTACAGCAGAAGCAGATTCAGTTTATGAGACAGAGTGAAGCAACATCTGACAGCAGAGAAGTAAGACAAGACATCATTGCTGAAGAGAGGGCAAAGGTGAACTTAGATAGAAAGTTGGTTTTCCCTAACAACATGGAAACAACACTCTGGCCAGATACAGTGTTAGTTTCTCAGCAGTCAAGACCGCTGGCTGCAACAGAACCGACCATGCTATGGGAAGAGCACTGCGAGTGGGACATGAAGAAAAAGTGCAGGAATAAACTTTTTAAGGATATTGCTGTTTCCTGTTGTGGTCAGGTGGTTCTCAGCAAAATTAGCATGGAACCTGCTCAGACAACTAGGGATATGTGGAAAAGAGAATAGTGAATAGACTGGATGAAGTAACATCATGTTGGTTACAGCACTGTCGAGGAACTGGTAGCCAGGATCCACTGAATAGTAGATTGGCCTCCCCTTTTAACCCATCCATTGGAAAATGTCATGGTTCAGGGTTGAAAAATCCAAGAAAAATTGGAGACCATTTCATTTAATGATGATTGGAACCAGGAGGGACAGAGCAATAGGTATACAGACAACTGCTGAAGCCGAGAGCTAGCATAATTCCATCTTTTGTAAGAGCATACTGGCCCCAAACAAATTATAATAGAAATTTTTTTCTCGAAATTTATAAATTCTTTAAAATTCTAAAATTCTGCAATAAAAATACCATAACTGTAATCCAAACATAAATTACATGTTCACACTACCAACCTCTCCATCTGCAGGTGCATAATAGAACTTGGATTCATCAAAATAGTATTGTTCCTTCTCAATGATGTCTGTACAGTAGAATCTGTCCAGGGTACTGTGCAACATCCTTCTGTCCCAGTCATCTGTCACACGACCACCATAGTTACACTCGCCCGTCAAGTAACGCAAGGCGTCATACTGCACATCCTACATCATCAACAGAAAATTCAGATTAAACCTTATTCATGAGTGTAAAAGTTTGAACTTTTTTTTTTTTACTATTCATCAAGCTGTTTGAAATACAGTATAAAAGCTAATCTCCAATTCTTTGTCATATTTTCAATTGATTTAAATCTGAAGTAAAAAAAAAACTTAATTATTTATCATGTATAGACAACCATCCTTACTCAAGCACTGATGACTTATAATTCGATGACTTACATCATACTGGTTAAGGAACATGTGAAGTTGTCTGACACTAATTCTCAAATCTGTCTCATTGAATTCATATGGAATATTCCATCCAAGAGGACCGAACTTCCTCCTCTCCTGTACGATACCGTGGAAGAAGCAGAGACCAAAGAGCATTTTTCTGAAGGAACTCTGAAAGTCAAAAAAGTTCAACAGTCCACATTTACTTGCTCTTTTGGAAATACAAACAGAAATTGCAGTTCATAAAACTGAAAATTGAAAGTTACACCACAATTTATACATTTTCTTCCTCAATATTGGAAGAGAAAGGGTGTGTGATTAGAAAGAAACATACTGCATTTTTTTCCTTGACACCACCAAAGAAATCCATGTCTGACACTGGATCAGATAGGTATGACCTGAGGATATTGAATCGAAGCCCTTTAGGTGGTTCATTAGTCATCTTGACACCGTTTTGTAGAATGGACACAGGAAACTGATTGGATGGATAACTGGTCAGCCACAATCGGAAGTCTGGGTGGATTTGTTCCGGATTAAATTCCTAGACAACATCAAATAATCAGAAATCATATCATTCATTTATAATCTGGGTGGACTTATTCTGGATTAAATTCCTAGACAACATCAAACAAATAGAAATCATATCATTAATTTATAGTCTGGATAAACTAGATATGAAAGAACTCTTCAGAGAACATCAAAATTAATTGCATTTCCATCCTTTTATCACTTTCACTTGATTTTTAAATGTAATGAATGACCTGACACAGAAAGACATGAAATAATATAGAATGACACCCTTTTTGTGTTGCAATACAAATTGCTGAGAAATTCAAAGAAATTTCATAATAGTGATAATTAACATTCAAAAAGATTTTCATAGTTTACCTCACAAATCTTTTCCAATGTAGGCATCCATGATGGAGCCAAGTGACAGTTCTGCAGCATGACCCAGGTGCCCTCTTTGATACCCCTTTCAATCATTGCCAAGGCAATGGGACCTTGACCTTGACCCAAGGACAGAGAGTCAAACTTGGCTCCTCCAAATCCCTGATCATCTGCAAACTTGAGCAGGGCAGACATAGGATCTGCTCCAGGGGACAGCACAAACAGTAGTGGGGACGTAGGATTACTGTCATTGAATGACCCAGGTAAATCAAAGGGTGGGGGTTCTATGAATTTCTTCCCCAGTTTTTCTGTGACAAACTCTTGCACTGCTGGTGTAATCTGCAAAGAGAAATTTTGAACAGTAAATACCTGTATTTTTATATATTTAAAACAGTTTGTCAACAACCAAACAAATGGAAGATGAAAACAAAATTCAATCTGATTCCTCATTTGTTCACATCAATTAATCTGATTTCAAAATCCAAAATATGCTGTATTCAGGAAAGAAGAAATTCAATTGTTAGAATTTTACCTTGTCAGGTCTGAAACATCTGAGAACCAGCAGTCTCTGGAATGTCTGCAACTTATCATTCCAATCCCCAGGCATCTTCTGGTAGAATGGTTCCTACCAAACAGATATATACAATATACAGTACATGTATATCTAATTCTTGAAGGGAAATTTGTTCTTCAGCTCTACCTTTTGGTGTTTTGAATATAACAAATGTAATAAATATTTTTAAAAATACTCCTTTTTATAAAATTTAAAAAGAAACCACTTCATCCCCTAACTCTACCTACCACTGCATCATACACTTCTTTCCATCCATCTTTTTGTGAGATGAATTTGGTCCTTAATCCTTTGAAGTTGGGCAAGTCCTCTAACCTACACAGCTCATCCCAAGATTTGACTGGAAGCCATGTACAGGGATTGGCATTTGGATTATCCAATCCGATTCCTCCTGTCAGCAGGAATCTCCACTCTTCCTCGTTGATCTCTTTGTCGTGCTTGAGGATGTTGACACAGAGCAGGAATGAGAATAAGAGCTGGGGTAGAAACAGAATTTTGGTTAAAGCAAAGTTCACATCAAAAATAAGCTACAATGTCTTCAGCCTTGTCAACTCATTTTTGTCTTCAGTTCTGACACTGGTTGTAACAAAAACCAACAAACTTGTCTAATCTGCACTGCCTTGGTAAGCAAATAAAAAATCTTTGGATTAGAAAACATTTGGAATACAAAGTATTTTTTATGATATAATTAAAATTTTTGTGCTAAAATATGTGTATAGTGTACACAATATTTTGGATTCCAAAACATCTGGATTAGACAAGTTTCACTGAATACAGATTGGAAACTATTACTTTCAAGGTCAGGATTTCATTTACAGGAGTATTATCAATTCAATAATATTTCAAATTTTGAAATGTCAATTCAAAATATATAACTGGATTTTCCTATTCTTGTGATAAACTTGACAACAACAAAGTTATATCAATTCATTGCTGACAGATCACTTTCCAAAACAAACTGATTGGGGGCCTGTTAATGTATTTTTCAAAAAAACCCACCTTGTCTTTCTCAAAAAGTGACCTGCAGATATTGCAGTATAGGGAGTAGGTGAAGTGGTTGTGGAGATTTTTGAGACGAGTCTCCAGGTGATCCGATTTTTCAGCATTGTCTATGGACAGAATAAAGAGGTTGATGAACCAGGTCAGGGAGTACTGGTACATAGGTTCAATATTGGCCAGGTCAGCAATGGAGAAGAACAGGATCGTGGAATGAACAGCTATTGGGGTGTATCCCATTCTGGCTGTGTCGATCTTCTTTTCTGTGTCTTCAGCAATGGCCTATAATTCAGAAATTGTTATACAAGTGGTACTTTTACCCAAGCCAAGTATCCCATGTTTGTTCAACAAGTATACTCTTAGCTTTTAAAAGTGATTAACATGGATTAATTGATTTCACGGAAGTAAATCTGAAAAACAGTTTCTGACTTTGTAACATGTAAAAACACACTGAGGGGAACCACAGCTTAATGCCTTATGTACACTACAGTTGTATAGAATATTCCTCACCTGTTTCTCAGAAATCTCATTAGCTAGCACTTTGGAGGATGACAATACTTTGATGGCTGTCTCATCCTCAAGGATGTTGCCCTCGGAGGAGGACAAAACCTCAAGGATCTTGTCCTCAATTTCCTTCAGCTGCCTCTTATTGTCAGCACTCTGTATAATAAGGGCGTTCTTCTCCTCCTCCAGTTCTGGTCTCTCCCTGGCAACTACAATACCCAGCAGCTGATCCTGCAGACCCTCAGGGGTAATCATAAAGTTCAGGAGAGTCACCTTAACAGCAGTTTCTGGTAAGTAGTGTGGATTCCTCAGTTTTGTGGTGATGTAGAATTTAAAGTCCTGTGAATACTCAATGGTACTGTCACCGAGACGGATGCACATGGCACCAGCTTGTTTGAAGACTTGTTTCAGTAAAAGAGGCTCCAACATGGGGTCCATTTCTTCAGCAATGTTTTCCAGCAAAACCTGTAAAATTGTTTATACCCAAATAAGATCTTTAGATAATTTGAAAAGGTGAGAAGTGAAAAATGTATGACAACGACAAGTAATGAGTGTTGAGTGAAATAAACAAAATTTACATTTTTTTTCAGTAATTTTAATTAATCCCTTGGAAAATTAATTCAATAGATTTGACTTACAGGAGTTCCAAACTGGATGCAGTTTTCCAGTGTTCTCACAAAATCAGAGTCACTAAGTTTAATGACATGGATGTTATTAGCTTTCTCCATGTTCTTGATCCATTTGTTGGCCTGACCCTGGGGATCTATCATCAAGGGCCAACGTCTGGCATTGCTGGAGAAGAGAAAATCAAATTTTCAATTTGTGAAGAAGAAAAAACTTGGACATACTTCTACTAAAAAATTCTTTTCGAAAAAAATGAAATCTTTTTTTTAAAAAAGAAAGAAAATTATCCAGATTCCTATTAACAAGATAATAAAGATACTTACGCTAGAATGATACCATTCTCAAGTGAGAAATTGTCTGTTGGAAGACCTGAGATGTTCCATGCCCGTATCTTAACAGGTTCTCCCAGGGTGTTGATGAGTGTAAAGTCATCAGAACACAGTATCCCTATCTCCTTCACCTTCTTTATCCATGTGTCTACTTGGTCCTGCAAGAAAGAGAGACATCTCTATATTTTCCAAACTTGACCAGTTTCATAATGTATCAGTCAACCGCCAATTCTACAATGGATCTATTTTTAATCCAACAAAAATCTACTAAGTGGTCTTGACGGTTATTCTTAAGTGCTGTCCTCAGGTCCAGTAACATGTACATTGTAGATAAGGTTAAAACTTATCATTGGTGTAAAATATCCACAAGAAATCACCTGTCTAAAGGCTGATGTGAAAGCACCAAGGTAAGCTACAGTTCCTGAAGATATTAAGATGTCTCCAGTCAGGTTGTTGTACTTGATTCCCAGCTGTCTGGCATTTTGACTCCATCTGTCTCTCTCACCACCCAGCCCACTGATCAACTGTTCAGCTCTTTCCAATTTCTTGGTACATAAGTCAACTTGGGTCTCCAAGTCAGCCTTCTTTTTCTTGTTATTCTCCAGAGTATCTTGCAGTTTGGCTAATTTGTCCTGGACCTCCCGTAAGGAAGCTCGTTTCTTCTCCAAGTGGGACATGGCCACTGCCAGCTCAGCGTTAGCGTTTTTCAGTTGCTCTTTCTTTGGAGCAACAACTTTTGCAACTCTAAAAAAGTACATTTTCACTATATGTACTTTACTTTCACTTAAAAGTTTATAAAAAGTATTCTTAACATTCTGTGATTATGAAAGAGATTTCAGACTGCATTAAAATCTGTGCAGAATGAAAAACTGACCTGTCGTATACATCCATAGCCTTCACCCATTTACACAATCCCTCACAGGCTGTGGAGGCTACTTTAACTTTCTCTGGTTCAAAGTCTGGATTGGTGATATATTTTGTACGAATTTGTTTCATAATGGGTACTGGAATATTGTCCTAGAATAAAATATATATCATCATTCACAACTTTTTTTCTACCAACAATAAAACAGTGAAAAGTACCATGCAAAAGTCAATTTTTACACTGCATCTTACCTTGTCAAAGTTGTGCAAAGATTCCAAAAACTTCATGTCACCCAACATTTTCTTGGCTGGGACCCAGTAGTCCTCAATCTTTTTGCCAGATCCAGATGGATCTGGAACACGTTCCGGTTTGATTCCCTTAATGACACATAAAGCCTCCAGCACTAACTTGATCATATAGGGAGGAGCTTTCATAGTTTTGACGATGGTGATATCCTGAGGGGTAAGGGTATCCAAGGCAGCCAGGGCGGAATTCAGGGCTGGAATGGCTTCCGCTAAGTCTGCGTCGCATTCGTCCTTGATGGCTTTAGCTGCCTTGGCTTGTTCATTAGCCACTGCCTCGTCAGCTTTCACAACCTTTATTGTGTAGATATAGGTTTAGCGAATTAAATTTCAGCAATATGGCCATCGATAGAAAGTGTGATTTTACTGTATCCACAAATCATTTTCAAATAATGAATCATCACACACACCAGGTTTTGTATAATGTAAACATACTGTCCCAAGTGGTAATATTTTTAAAGCACTTTTCATATAACAGCCATCTGCTAATTTATATGCACTGTCATTATAAGAGTAAACATGTGCTTTTCTACAAGGAAGATAAACTTTGGTTTGATTACACCAATACAAGTACGTTTACAATATTTCTCTTACCTTCTCAACTTTGGCTACTTCTATGGAGTCCTTCTCAATGACCACCATTATCTCGTCTACCTCCTTACTGGCTTCCTTCAGCTGAGGCTGGAGATCTGTCAACTCTTTCTGCATAATGCCAACCTGGGATGAAGCCGAGTCCAGCTTTTCAAGACCCTTTTCGTATCTCTTCTTCTGCTTTACCACCTCACTGAAGAGATTCACAAAGAAATACCGAAATATTCAAATGATACCATAGCTATATTGTATAAACCACTCATCTCAAATATGGGTAGTTCATTTAACATCATTTCATTGAGCTTACTTTCAAAAGAGACACACACAAAGTTTCTTACTCTCGTTTTTTATTGAGCAGGGTTTTAAACGTGTTGATGAGTTCCAGGTAAGAGGTAGGTGTGACGTAATTATGTCGTTCCAGCTCCAGGAAGAACCTCTGGGAGAGATCTCTGGTGGAGGTGTGGAAGGTCTTACAGATGTTCGTACAGCCCAAACGCTCTTCATCGTCCAACTCTACATCTTCCAGGAAACGGTTTGCCACAGCTTCCAAAGCATCCTCGGGCCAAGACTACAATAGTAAGAAACATTTCTAACTGTAATGCATTATTCCTCCAAAGAAAAGCTGCTTACAAAGCTTACTAATGGAAGTCAATCAATGAGATATCAATTAAACTCTACTGAATTTTTAGTCCTTTCACTATAATAACTCCAAAGACAGAAACTTCCCAATTTGGAGAAGAATATTCAATGGATTTAAGTTTATCTTCTTACCTGGAACCAATCTATAGTACAGCAATTGACAAGTGATGGAAATTTACGAAGTCTGTTACGGAAAGCATCTCCAATGGGACTCATGGCCAACACAATATGAAGTTGGTCACGTACTCGCTGAATGAAGAAGTTAAATAAAGATACAGGAGTTCCATCTGTTTGTTTGGTTTTATCCCTTTGTCTGAAATGGAAATACAATAGCGGCATTATGAATTATTGTCCTCAGTAAAGAGTAAAGAAAATGCAATAATTTCCACGATATCTTCATTGATACCTATCAAGTTGTCGCATTTTCTCGCAGATTTCTTGCTTCTCGTCAAGAGGAAATAGATTAGGCACTTCACCAGCGTTCAACAAATTGTTAATATCTTCTAGGAAAGATTCTTGTTTTATCTAGAAAACATACAGATTCTGTGAATAATCTAGCCTTGACTAATAAACAACAACTCTAGAAAATATGTTACAAAAAGGAAAACAGAAGTGATTTCTACAAACTGAAAACCTTCTTGATGAGTATAAACATTTTGGGGTTGTTCTAATAGAAACATTTTGGGGTTGTTCTAATATAAACATTTTGGGGTTGTTCTAATATAAACATTTTGGGGGTTTTCTAATATAAACATTTTGGGGGTTGTTCTAATATAATCATTTTGGGGTTGTTCTAATATAAACATTTTGGGGTTGTTCTAATATGAACATTTTGGGGGTTTTCTAATATAAACATTTTGGGGTTGTTCTAATATAAACATTTTGGGGGTTTTCTAATATAAACATTTTGGGGTTGTTCTAATATAAACATTTTGGGGTTGTTCTAATATAATCATTTTGGGGTTGTTCTAATATAAACATTTTGGGGTTGTTCTAATATAATCATTTTGGGGTTGTTCTAATATACCTGGGTATCCGAGAACAAGAAGACAGCATGATTATCAGTCTCTGTAGATTTCCTTAGAATTCTCTTTAGATCCTCCCTCCATTCATTACTGGTATAACTTTTAGAGATCTCTACTTGGAAAAGATCGTAGTCAGCCATGTGAGCTGCAAGACGTGTGAGTGATTGACGACCTGAACCACCTACACCGACTAGAAGGGCGTGGCTCCTCTTCTGTTTTATCACACGGGCAATTCTGGAAACATGCTCAATGGCAAATCTGAAAGTGGAGACTTAACAATAATACCACACAATTTCTTTTACAGAAATTTCAACATCCAATTCCCTCAAACCTCCAAGTGAGAAAGTGTAACTTCGTATTGGAGAGAACAGATTTTCTAAGAATGAATGCCAAACTATATATGATTTATAGTGTAATCTAATTCTTGTTGTTTTCATTGTATGGACATGTAACCATGAATTCAAATCTACCATAATCAAAACAGAACTACCATAAACAATGACCACAATTCAACCCAAAAATCAACACCTCACAAATATGCCGGGTTTTTTTTTTCTCGAACCACAAAGTAATTACTTCATGAAGATAAGTGATTCTAGCTACATTAAGTATCATTAACTTGCTTATCTTTGCTGTTAATAATTTTTTAAACAATTTCAAGGATTAATTCATAAAAATATTTCCATTGAAAACAATTAACATGTCATTCAGGAACAAGGTAATGATTAAAAAAAAATTCAAACTCAAAAATACATATATAGCATTTTTAAAATCTGACTTTAAAAAAATAAGTGATGACCGATGTGTACATTTTACCTGAAAAGTACAAGGTTCATAGGCTTTTTACTCATGTTGTTGAATTCCTCCAGATAACCTTCTACAGTGACTCTCAGCTGCTCGAGGTCCCGGACTTCAACGTAATGCTTAGCATCAGATTTAGGGTCAGCAAAGTCACAGTACACTAAACTACGTAGGTCATCCTCTGTGACCTTTCCATCATTGTCAAAATCCAAATGAATAAATAACTGATCAAAGTCCTCTCTAAGGCTTGTCTTACAGACTTCACGAACGTAATTAAACAACCAGTTCCTGTCAGAGTTGTCCACCAGACGATCATAGAATACTCGGAAAACCTAATGCAATTTTAAAAAAGAAATATTTTTATCACAAAATATAAGACAGGATCATGATATAAGCCATGGCAATGTTTATCATACATGGTGGTTTCACTACACTAAATGGACATTTTAAGCAAATACAAATATCACAGATCAATCGAGTGAAGGGACAAGGCTAGAAAAATATGAAGCAGTGGTCGTATCAAATAGCAACCATCATATCGCCAAAAACAGAGGGCATATAATGCTGAATATATAACAACAACAAATCTGCAAAATGGCTCTTCCTTTTGCAACAGGGCATATCTATAAACACTACATGAAATTTGATGTCTTTTCTAATGGCATTACACAGGCAGTCACCTGTCCACGTGCTTCATCTGATTACTATATCCCTCTACTTAGTTACAGAGGATAATAAATGTAAGCTAGCATACCTCATGGACCCACAGTCTCTTCATGGAGGCCGGCTCCTCCATGGTTTCTGGTGTAGAGAGTAGGACTCCATTAATGACCCTGCTGAAATCTCTAAGGTTGAAGAGGTAGTGGGATTTAGCAGGGGTGGGCAGAAGGTTCTTCATTGCCTCTTTGTACGTTGTGAGGGTGCCCTGTACCAGCTGGTCTACACATGGTTTGAACTCATTGCTGAATCCTCTGTAAACAAAATCACTCAATATGTCACTACTGTGGGATTTTTTCTCAAAGAAGAATAGAAAGTTGAAAATGTAACAGAAAACCTCAGAGAATATGAGATATTATAAAGAGTGGCTGAGCCCACAATATAATACTAAATAAAATGTAACAGAAAACCTCAGTCTCAGAATACGAGATATTATAAAGAGTGGCTGAGCCCACAATATAATACTAAATAAAATGCCCATGGTCCACATTCCTTATTGGAGTTATCTTGCTCATAAAAATTAACTCAACAGTTTTGGTCACTCAGAGTATAAATCTTTGAAAGTGTTCTAGCTCCAGGGTCATGGAATGAACAAAACTGTATCTACACTATATCATGAAACATCTATATTTATTAGAATATGCCATTTTTGAGAAAAGAGCTCTTCTGTGTAGGAGGTGCTTTTAGTGGAACTTTGAATGCCGAAGTGGGACAGAGTGGACCTACAGTCAACGAGAAAGATGATAAAATGTATTAAAAGCGGCTTCTCTTTAAATATGTGAATGTGGGAAATACAAAATGCTATCGAAAGAAATGTTTTACTAAATTGGAAACATAAAAGCAATGTCATATTTGCAACTAATATCATGGATATGACATGTACGACATCTAAATACGTGATATAATAAGAATTTCACGTATTTAATTACTCCCTGAATACTTATCCTCTACTTAGTTTGTGTATCAGTCGAATTTGGGTGATGAAACTGCGAATGAGAAACTTACTGAGCAGAATCACTTATGCAGTGATGAATGAGTCCCATTCCCGTATGTAAAGAAATTGTTTTGTGCCTTACTATGAACGAGAGTTCTCCACAGGGAAATAACTCGGATGTATCTGGAAACTGGCATATTACTGTACGTACCTTTTTGGTGCTTGAAAGGAAGATTCTATTTTTATTTTTTTTCCCTTTCACATTTGTATGTAAAATATCAAACCTTTGTGGCCCTGCCCAGGGCCCTAGAATATGGTTTGAACAAACTTGAATCTACACTACATGAGGAAACTTGTATATCTATTTGATAAATCACTCTGGCCTAGTTGTCATTGTGTGAACAAACTCCACACTGTAAGAGGATGCTAAAAGTTTAGAGCATTTATTAAACACCTCAGCTATTTTCCCCAATTTTTATCCCTTCAGAAAATAGCATGGACCTTCCATTAAAAAAAAAAAGCTTGAATCCCCTTCACTTAAGGATACCATACACCATGATTGGTTGAAAGTGACCACATGGTTCTGGAGAAGTCCAAAATGTGAAAAGGATAAAAACAGGCAAATTTTGGTAGAAAAAGCTTTTGAGTCTATGGCTCTGGTGAGCTAAAATGAAACAATTTGACGTTCACCACTACTGTTTTTGAGTATTCTGATTAATTAGGGCTCATATTCAACAAATTTTAATAAGTCTTGGTCAGAAGAAGCTCATAAATCATAAAGGTCATTCAAAATGAAAATGCTGTAACCATGGTGATTTCTCTAATCAATACAACTAATATGGATAATTAGGTTTTCATATTTGTGATAAGCATCACATGCTAGGGAGTCATTAGCAGAATGGAAGGGTATCTACTTCAGTAAATATAGTACATGCATGTATAAAAAAAAAAAAAAAAAAAAAAGATGCATTTTGTGAAACACTTGTCCTTACTCATGGACAAATTCAAATTTCAAGTTTCAGGGGAATAAAAAATACAACTTGTGTCATTATTCAATTCCTCATTGTGTGTAGTTATATAACAAGTACAATCTAATATGCCAGTTTCGAGATACGAACTCTTCTGTATAGGAGGTGCATTTAGTAGAACTTTGAATGCCCAAGCGGGACAGAGTGGATATACAGCCAACGAGGAAGACGATGAAATGTATTAAAAGCGGCTTCTCTTTAAATATGTAAATGTGGGAAATACTAAATACTATCGAAAGAAATGTTTTACCGAAGTGGAAACATACAAACAATGTCATATTTGCAAGAAATAGCTTGGATATGGTACTTATGACCAGCGAAATAACGTGATATGATAAGAATTCTGTGTATTTAATTACTCCCTAAATACTTATCACTTACTTAGTTTGTGTATCAGTCGAATTTGGGTTATCAAACAGCGTGTGAGAAACTTACTGAGTACATTCACTTACACTGTGATGAATATCTGTCCCACTCCCACGTGTAAACAAATTCTTTCGCACCTTACTATGTACGAGAGTTCTCCAAAGGGAAATAACTCGGATGTATCTTGAAACTGGCGTATTAAGTGCAGTTGTGAAAAAAATAATGGACATACACAGTGAAAAGTGATAGATTAAACTGGATAAAATGTCAAGGATAATGGAATCAAAGTCATATAAACAAGAGTACCGCCAACGGTACATAATACGCCCATGAGAAGCTTATATAGGGTGTTTTTCTTAAGCCATGATTTGTAGAACTTTGCTTCAGGCAGTATCAGCCATCATCAGGCTGTGACATACTTTCTTTGCATCATAAAAGGTCCTAACTTAAAAACTGTGACAAGAGGTAGATAGACAAACCAAAGAGTTCTGTGTGTAAACTATTTCCCCCAATTTGACCATGTTCAATAGCTTGTAAATATTTTAAACATCAAAGAAAATAAAAAAAAATATTTAAGAATCAAAATTCTTGCACTATGCACATCTTCATGTTAATTTCTAAAAGCCCTAGCTTCAAAACTGAGAAGAATTAAAAGGACAATTTGAAACCATGCCTTTATTCCTCAAAACAGACTAAGTTCAACAACCTGTAATTTTCTCAAAAATTGAAGAAAATTAAAATCCTTGTCATCTTCCCTACCCATACAAATACTCTGCAAAATGAGAAAGTCCTCAATTGAAAACTGTAGAAGGATTTAGACAACTCATGTACTCTATGTAATGTTTCCTCAAAACTGACCAAGTTCAACAACCTGTAATTTTCTCAAGAATTGAAGAAAATCAAAATCCTTGCCACATGCACATCTTCAATACCCATATAAACACTCTATAAAAAAAAACAAGGTTAATTCTCACTTGAAAGTTTGCCAGACAAATTATGTACCCTCCATACAACATTAATTTTTTCAAACAAAGGGGCAAAACTCCTGGTTGAAATGGATGCATCATGATCTAGAAGCTACATAAGAAGTCTCGGCTGGATATATACAAAGAAATGAAAATAGAAACAAAAAACCCCAAACGGACAGACATACAGACATCGCTGTACCATAATACGTCCCATGTAAAGCCAGGCATACAAAAACTATTACAGTAAATGTCATTGTTTGTATCATTAAGGAATTATTAGACTACACATGCATACTAGTTTTATAATTATAATTCTAAAAAGATAATCAGGGTGCTGTTCTGTTGTAATGCTAAAATGCTAAAGAGATTAAAGAATAACAGTTCTGATATATTCAAAAAGCTGGAAGAAACTGTAATCTAAATAATCATAACGGTAATAAACGACGATGAACTAACGGAAATGATATAATGCGTGAAATAAAATGAATATTCAGCATGCTTAGTACTACTTACGGGGAAAGTCTGAACAGAAAAAAAGCACAAGGAATTTAAAAAACATTTGTAAAGATTGAAACAATTCACACAAAATATTAGCACATTTATGCAAAGTTATTACATTACATACCAAGGATTACAACACCATTAAAATGATATAACAAAGACTGTACAAACAAGTCTGAAACAAGGAGTTGACAACACAGAACAAAAAAATTAAGACACATGTTTACATTATCTATATAACTTGTTTTTCACTTTATGTCATTTCTTTACAGTAACTAATGTGGCTCAAATTTCAGTCTCACCTGGAAGAGATATGCCAGTCCATGATTTTTCTGAAAATTGTAATCATGGAATCGTCATCAAATTCGTTAATGGTGATCATATTGAAGTGTCTCAGGAAACGTGGAGTCACAGGATTTCTGCCACCCCCAGGTGGTCCCATGGCAGCCATGACCTGGATGTCAATCAACTTCATGGCTGTGGTTTCCTTCAGGTCATACCAGTTCCAATGATCTAGCCACTGTCTTAGCAGCTCAATTGGAGGCTGGGCTCCAAACTGCTCTAGCATGGGCATGTTTAAGTCATCCACAAATGCAATCTACAAATATCATATTGTACAGAGTTTAGGGCACCTAATACCAGAATCAAAAGCTATTCCAACACAGGACTATGGGTAGTATGGGGACGATTAAACAGAAAAAATTAGAGTCTAAACTTACATTAAAAAAACCTCCCATAATCCTAACAACCATCCTATTTATATCATTTGAAAACGAATTGTAAAAAAGTGCACCAAACACTTTGGAAAACATAATTTATATTGTTACTACACATATATTTCTCTAAGATAAGTAGAAAAATAAATCATGTTCCTTAATAAACTTGATGTTTTAAATAATTAAAAAAAACCCACTAAAAGTGACATTTCATTGAAAACTGACAGCAGACCAAAATGCTTCATCTGTGACATTAGCATACAGAAATAGTGCAACATCGGGCATAAATATTACCAAGGTTTTGTCACACAGGGGTTGAAGTTTGAAAAATCATTTTTTTTTTTAAACTTGATGTTTATACACAGTTTGGGAGTGCAAAATCATATAGCTCTCTTTATGAAGCCTTTCTAAGAACTGAGATCATGGGTAGATTTAGATAATTATTTTGGTATTGGCAAGTATGATTGTTCAATGGTCATTTTTCACTCAATATTTGAACACAAACTTTACTGCCATTGTCATATATTTCACCAAATTAATAAGCAAATTGCTTACAGCCTTCTTGCCCAATGGTGGACCAAACACTCCCTTTCTCCTCTTGTCCAGCTTGGACATGATGATGTTCTGTGTCTGCTGGGCAGTAGTTTGGGCAGAGAAGTTAATGATGTTGGGCTTGTAGACTTCTTTGTCCAGTTTGTTCAACAGGAAATCCTAAAAAATCAATCATCGACAGCTTATTAAAGGTATCAGTATTCATCCATTCTATATAAATGAACAGAAAGCAAATCAATTTCCTCAGATCCTTGTAATCAAGAATTCATCCTTTACAAAAGAATGGGATTCTTTGCTCTACATCAAACTCCTTGATGGAGATTTCTAACACAATACAAACTATAATCTACTTACACAGATGTAGACACTAATCTACTTACACAGATGTACACACTAATCTACTTACACAGATGTAGACACTAAGCTACTTACACAGATGTACACACTAATCTACTTACACAGATGTAGACACTAATCTACTTACACAGATGTAGACACTAATCGACTTACACAGATGTACACACTAATCTACTTACACAGATGTACACACTAATCTACTTACACAGATGTAGACACTAATCGACTTACACAGATGTAGACACTAATCTACTTACACAGATGTACACACTAATCTACTTACACAGATGTAGACACTAATCTACTTACACAGATGTAGACACTTTTGCCAGTACCAGTGGGACCAACAAACAACACCGGTTTCTGGTGCTGAACCAGCATATTCAGCAGGGCTGTGTAGCGGACAGTATCAACTGTTGGCACGATAATCTCATTGAATTCTGCATCCTTGGGAATGGGTGGAGAATCCTTGATCTCCTCAGCCCACTGCACCCACCTTCCAGCTCCCTAAAATTGGATTGAAATTACACAAAACAGAACAAAAACCCATATCAGTTTCTGGATTTTTATTTATCAATCACAACTCACAAGTAATGGCAAAATCATTACCTCTTTCACAAATTTGTAGTCATAGCAACGACCTTTGGGAGGGAAAGGGTTCAGGTAGGGTTTCTCTGGTGGCTCCACAAGTTCTGGAAGACTAAGCTTAATTCTGGTCTCCTCTGACATTCCTCCCTGTTAAACACAATTTCATTTAAGGATGACCCACTTAATCAATTTCATCCAATAGAGATTTCATCTTAATTTAGGATGAAGTATATAAACCTTTAAATGTCAAACTGTTAAAGATTCTAATGCTGTTGGGATAGATTTTACAGGAGGCAAGCTAACAGTGAAAAATAACAAACATAATAGTTTACTATAGAACATACAATATTATGGAGGATATTTTGACTCAAAAGTTTGGTTTGTCATCATTAATAATTACTAGCTCCCCCATAGTAATAGTTTGTTTAGAACTACTTTAAGAACCAATCAAATCTTTACTAACCGAAATCAGCTCCCTAAGTAGTTTGTCGAAGTGAACTCTGCCGTCATCATTAATGGAGGCTCCGATGGACCAAGTACAGGCAAAGAAGAAGATACACTGAAGAAAACAATGTATATGCTTTTCAATTAATTTTTCCCAAATGGTATCACTTTGCAATTTTTATACAGGGAAAAACTACCAAAATCTTTTTCACTCTGTAATAAATATGGGTTGTTTGTAATCTTAATGAATGTAAAATGCAAAAGTCAGTCAAAAGTAATAAACTTTAACGAGATACTGACCTCTAACCAGGACATAGTTTCTCTGTCTTCCATCTGAGAAATCTTGGCTTCATCTTTGAATTCATCCATGAGGGCATCCATTAAGTTCATTAAGCTCTTCACTAGGGCTGTGTCAGACGTTGGAGACAATTCCTACAGGGTAAAAATTACACAAGCTATAAAATCAATAACTATCATTTTAAGAAGCTGTTTATGGAAAAAAAATTTAACTTTCAATTAATTTACAGTGATCAATTGTTGATTTCTTATAATGTATAATTTTTTTTAAAATCTCATGGAAATCACTATATAAACCATTATAAAGGGTAGATAGCTCTTTGACTGAAATTCACCAGAATATAAATGAAAAATTTCTTCCAAATTTTATAACCAAAACAGTCGTGATGAGGGAAAATCAGTACATGTACTACTGCTTGAAATTCACAATAATCAAGCAAAATGAAAAAAAGGCAGAAACTGACCTGTAATATACTACCTCTCTATTTAGCAGTGTGTGATTTTATTCAGAAAACCTCTTTACAATACTGCCCAATTAGTAAAAAAAAAAAAAAATTCTCAGTTTAGAAACAGCTCAGATATAAATACATGCCTTGACGCCACCTTTCCTGACAAGTTGAATGCAGGGGTCGCAAAATCGTTCAAACATGTCATTGATGGTAGATTTGTGCATCTCAGTAACAGCAGGGGGCATCTCATTCAGCCATGATTTGACGACAGGTCGCCAACCCAAGGACGAAGGTTCCATGTAGATCATACCACATCTGGAGACCTGAAAAGGATCATTGTTTACAACACATCATTATTTAAGATTTGTCCCTTCAGATACATTAAGTGGAATGATCAAAGATAGTCCATGCCGAAAAAATAAAAATACACAACGTTAAGGGGTCAAATTCTTTGTTTAGATGAAAATCCCAACAGGGTGGAAAAGATGGGGAAAATCTTACTGTGGCAGGGGAAGCAACTTCCAGATCCATGGGTTCAAACATCAGATTGGTTGTGTTGGCCAGCTGAATAATTTCACCACTCATCAGACAAAGCTTCTTGTTGTCATCCAACACTGTATTCATGTTCTCAATCCAGATGGCATCTACAGGGCCATCAAAAATGAGCCACTTCCTGTCTGGTGTCTGAAAACACACAACAGTAAATCATAACCAAATTTCACAGACCACATGAGTAAATTTGTATTTCATTAAATATTTGATACAGACATACTAACTAGAGCAGATGACATTCATATCAAGACTTACAGTTGAGGTAGCAAACGCTCTGTACGATACGGCCAGGACACCATCTGACCACTCATGGGAGACTGGGTCAAATTGACCATACAACTGACCCATAGTGATGGCCTTAGGATTGATGACTGTGATCTGGACTTTGTTTTCTTCCATTAATCCCTAACAACAGAAATAAATTAAATTTTACTACATTCTTTAAATTTTTAAGAATTGGTAAATCTTTAACATGCAATATCTTTTGATTTTTACACTAAGGAGGCATTGCATGGATACATGTTCTTAAAGTGAAATAGTTGATTTTGGTGGATTTAATATTTGCCAATTTCATTGGAAGAAAAGGTTTGATAAAAACCAGTTTGGACCCCTGTTAAACTCAAAATTTAAAGCTTTAAAGAAAAGGTAAATTTTCTTTTATTATGTTAAAGAGATGATGTTTAATACAATTTCCCCAACATAATCAAAAGTAGATGTTAGATCCACTCACATACATATAGATGTTAGATCCACTCACATACATATATATGTGAGTAAGATAACATCCAATTTGAATTATATTGCAGATTCCCATAATTTGTCTTTGAAATATACTGTCAAATTGGAGTACACAGAATCAAGAACAATGCAATTTTGTCTTCTTTTTTTTTATCAATGAAAATACATGAAACAATGCAATTTCGTCTTCTTCTTTTTTTATCAATGAAAATACATACAAATAACTTTACAACATACCTTGTCATGAATATCTCCAAGAGCTGCAGCCAAAACTTTGTAGGCAGTGGTCTTGCCACCAAAAGGTTCCCCCACAATCATGAAACCGTGCCTCACAATCATCATTTCGTAGATCTGAAAGATTCGAATCAATTAAAAAAATTCACAACTGGCACATGATTGCATATAAAGAAGAAAATGATTAGAATTGAAATGATATTACTGAACATAAATATTGGATAGTTACCCGGTATATAAAAAACAAGGTTAAAGATTTTTGCAACAGACAGATAGGTACATACAGACCAAAAAATACATGCCCCCAAATCTTTGATTTCAGGGGTGTATAAAAAAAACCATTCAATGCACCACTGACTGTATACAAAAACAAAAAGTTAAGAAGTCTGCTTTGAATAAATAAATTAGATCAAGATTGATACCTGTTGAATCTTCTCCAGGAAGAAATTTGTACATTGAAGGTTCATCTTGATACAGTTTTCCTGGACAGCTTCATTCAGGACCTTGTAGTCGGGCTCTGGGAGTTTCACTCCAGGGAACAGATCTGATGTAATACCATGGAAAAGTGGCAAGTCATGGTTCAAGAACTTGGGCAAGTTGACATCAATGATAGAACGCAACATCAGAATATTCTCATCCTCTTCGGGGTATTTCAGCTGGAATATGAATAATGTCAGTGTTTAAGCATCCAGTTTCAATGCATTACATCATATTTTGTTGCTCTACTCACTGAATTTGCATATTGTGCACATTTTTTTATGGAACTAATAGAATCCTTCATTAGCACGATGATGGGATTGAGAAATTTCCCAGAAGGAACAAGATTCACAGTCTAGAACAAGCATAGCTTTGCTGCATCCTTGACAGTAAATCTTGTTTCTGAGGTGAAATTTTCATATTCCACATAAATAAATAATGAATGATTATTTTTCTCACAATTTCTCATAATAGAACTTAACAAGCAAAAATTGAATAGGCAGTCAGAAATTTGAAGGAAACAATACAAAATATTTAATTTTACTATGCGATATTAATCAGAGAAATTATATGATGTCAAAATTAAAGATTTTGTAGCAATGTAGGACAGGAAAATCCTACATGGCTGTGTTACATTAGAGAAATCGGTCTTGCTTGATAATTATTTCAGAAAAATGTTTTTTTATATCCTGGATGCACTACCAATTACGTTTATATCCCTATATACAAATCATAAGCTTGAACAATGATCATAAAAAATCCAGATACCAAATTCATGTCCTGTACTTGTCAATAAGAATATTTTTTCCTTACCTTAAGATTTCCTGCAGCAGTCAACACTGATTTCACAGCCCTCATACCATAATCATAATGGTGTTGGGAGGACAACTGTTCAGAACAGAGCCTGTACACAGCCACGATCTTAACAGACAGGGGCCGGGCTTGTACAAACCCACAGGAATACAGGGAAATCTCCGCAATCAGGGCGTAATCCGGTACCATCATAGCCACGGTTCTGAACAGCGCCTACAAAAAAGAATCCATATCTAACTCCTACTAACAGCCAATAGGATTTTTTCTAGCCAAAGCTGAACCATTTTCTTCCCATATCTGCATCAGATTGAACATAAATATGTCCAGTGTTTATCATTGATACCTCAGTAAAGAGTTTGAATTTGGGGTGTATTAAGTATAAAGCAAATATATCAGCGATACTGTATGGCTGGGAAATTGTTCCCTTTGCATCATTTTCACCAAGAAGCATTCAAAATGACATCATCCCATTTTAAATTATTCTTAAACCTTTATTACTGCTGAAGGGTAATTCACAGTTATAAAATTCATCCATTCAGAATGAGGATGAAACCAACAATAGAAGACATGGAACAGAAATTTCCCAATACACAGTGTGCACAGAGAAGACCGCATGGTCCTGTGTTTCATACCTTGAGGTTGTCTGGTAATTCAGAGCGACCCGCGTAACCAGGGTTCATGGTGATAAATACGGAGCAAGTTGGGTCCAACCTGATCTCTGTCCCTTCAAACAGGAGAGTGTCGGATCCTGAGCTGATACCTGTGTAAATTTGAAATAAAATCCCTCTTTAATATTCATAAAAAAATGCTGCATTCATGTGGCATCCCACAATATAGTCTATAGATTTTGTATAAGATACCTTAGAAATAGCCAATTTTATTGGGTAGTAAGGGTATTCGAAATAATCATGATATAGAATATAATCAACGAGTAATGTAATATCCTTGCCTCTCTGAATAGTCAGAATCTGTTGAGCCACCACTGACAACACTTCCAAATCGATTCGGTTGAACTCATCAAAACAAGACCAGGCCCCACAGGAAGCCAAACCCTGATTATGAAAAAAAAAAGCCAAACAATTATTTGATGAAATATATCATAACAATCTACATCTGAGTACTACAATCATCAGAATTCCATACCTTGAAGAATTTTCCCAAAGCAATGTAATCCAGACCGTCAGAACAGTTGAACACCACACACTGCTTGGCAACAGCTTTGGCCAAATCTTTGGTGGTCTCAGTTTTGCCTGTACCAGCAGGGCCCTCTGGAGCACCACCCAAGTGCAAGTGTAAGGCCCCAAATAGCGTCCTGAAAAAGGATTCACAAAACACACCTATACTAAAAGCAATGCTACCATAAACAAAGCATTATCCACTATTTCTTTTAACAGTAAATCAATGTACAAGAATAACATATCTGCATGATTTGATTTAATATCTTGCAACCATTTTATGTTAATTCTGTAATGTTAATTCTATGACAATGAATGATAACAGAATGTTAAGAAACATTGCCTTTCAAACCAATCTAACATTCCTACCCATGTTTCCATGAGAGCGTGGGTTTACCTGTAACATCTGTCAGTGAGAGGGGTAATGACAAGACGACCTGTGTTTCCCAGGTATTCATACCCATATCTCAACATGGAGTTGATCATCCTGGTTACCATTTTTTCTTCCTGTGAGCAAATCATTTCATTAATGAATAGTAAATATTCAAATTGCTATGAAAACTACTGTTTCAAAAAAAATGTTGTTTCTGTGTTATGTGTTTGTTGTTATTCTATTTTACCTCCCAGTAATATCGCAGCTGACTCAGCCACTGGAAATCAAGGTCAGATTTGATTTCATTATCCACCAATTTGGCCAACACATCTCTAGCATGGACATCCAATACAATCAAAGCCTGCAGGGTCACACGGTTTTGTTTAGACAGTGTACCACGCACCATTGCTACAATTTCATCAATCTGCGAATTGTTCAAATTAAGATACTCCTTCAGTGCAGTGCCTCCTTTCTTGAAGGCAAGCTCGATAAAGTCAGTCCAGTATTTGGCAGTCACACACAGCACAGCCTGCCCTGGCCATCTCTTGACCCATTCTTTTCTATCCTCTTTCACATAAGCATCAAGTGACTCTCCAATGACTTTGCGGAGTGAGGAAATCATATCACTCTCCAATTCCAGGAGCCATTTCTCCACCTGCCCTCTTGCTTTTGAGGTGGAGATGACATCTTTGAGTTCTACAATTTCTCCTTCACTGCTCTTCATGTGGGTGATATCCAGGGTGTCTGTGAATTCTAGTGATGCAATGCCTTCAAAGCATTTCTTCAGATGAGGCTGTACCCTGTAAAGTACAATTTCATATTCAATTTCAATATCCAGTATCAGTGTTGTCCCTAAGACACAGAGACAAGGAATTTCTCGTGCTAATTCTGCTTAAATTCCTGGCAACTTCAATTTTCAGTTTGTGACATAAAAAGTGTGAAGGTGTACACCCTCACCCACCCCTCCAAATCTTAAGGGAGTCCCAAAGTATGAAAATCATTTCCCTGTTTAGGGGACAAGGAACCATCATTAGAAACCCTTCATCAAACTTTAAATTTTCTGCACACTGCTTTTAATGGCACATGATTCTCTCAATAAGTTAAACTCTGCAGTACTTTCAGATTTTTTTTAATAGCTTATGTACATTATTAGATGTCTATCAAAACTTTACCTAGTTGGATCTTTGGTCTCTGACAAGATTTCCAGCAACTCATCATTGGACAAGAAGAAAAACCTTGGGAAGTACAATCTCTTCTTCTCCAAGTAATCATTCAATCCCTACAATAAACAAGTCCATAAATTTCATATCTTTCTTTTGACATCCTTAGCTGAGATTTTAGGATATTTGTCAATCGTTTTGTAAATAAATGCAGTGCATCAAAAATACCCTCCATAGATTATTTGTACCTTTTGGATCAGCTCCAATAGCTCATTGGATTTTTTTAGCTTCTCCAACATTTTTTCAATAGCAATGACACTAAGAACTTTCTTGTCCTGCAAGGCCTGCTTCATTATGTCCTTCCAGTTCTTGTCAACAGTGGTGAATCGACGACCCTCTTCTGGCATCTGGGCCATGATATCCGGGGAGCTGAAGATAGGTTCCAGATAGAGCCAGGTGGCCTGGACTTTTAACCACTCATCCAGAATGTCCTGTAGGAGCATCAGTTTGGATTCCCATTCTCTGTTAGTAGAATCACATTATTATTTTTTTAAATTCAAATGTAACTATTTCCATAACTTACTGAAATAGTGTTTCTTGGACTCTGCAAGCACAATGGTATCATTTTTGTATGTTAAGTAATTTATCATAACTTGTATACTAAAGTCTGTTTATTCTTAAAAGAGATATGTGGATTTATTAATAGTCTTTGTACTTGATTTCTTCCTCAAATGGTTTGATGAATGGTGATCCTCTCATTGTCTGTGTCTTTACGATGTGGTCATCCAGGAGTAGCTGGATGTCATCCACTGAGGACAGAATACTGGTGCCGGTGTCTCGGTAGGGGATCATGATAAACTCAATCTACACAAAGTCAACAATTCTTAGTGCAAGACCAATTATCCGTATCAGAGAAATTAAAATGATTTAGCAAATATACAATTTATATTTTTTGCCGAGAGAGAGAGAGAGAGAGAGAGAGAGAGAGAGAGAGAGAGAAAGAGAGACTTACTGGAGCCCACTCATTCTTCATCTTCTCCATGGCCTTCTCCAGAGAAAACTCTTTGCTAGCAGCTTCACTTATGCCCTCAAACTGTGGCACATATTTCATGAGGTCAAATTCCAACATTTTATCCAATGTGTAAGATTCATCTGGTTTGAGAGGGTATTTAACCACTTCTGAGATCTGCTCCCAATGGCGGTCTCTGAGACCAGGATTAAACAGGGTCTGCACCAGAGGCATGTACTCCCTGAATTCTTCAACCTTGGATTTTACCTATGTGAAAATGATTTCAAATAATTCTGTTGCAATATAAAGCAGTTCTCACTTTTTAGATTTTTTTTTTCATAAGAAAAGCAAAACAAATACAAATCAATTACACCTTAATCATTAAAAATCCATTTTTGTCTTGGGTTTAAAAAAGTGATTCTTTACTCGTTGACATCTTACCTTAGAAGCAATTTTCTTGGCTTGTGGTACTGAATCAAACTGCTTTTCCAACTTGTAAAGACTTCTCCAGAAATTTCCAACTTCATTTTCCACTTCATCGGGATTGACATTTCCCATGGGACCATGCATCCAGTCACTGTTAACAGAAAATTGATCAATACCAAATTAGTACCTTCATCAATTATGTATACTTATGGTACCAAAGTAAACTTTAATCTATAGTTTATACATCAGGACCAAGGGACGACTCATTATCCCCACCATTATTCTATTATTAATGTGATCTAATATGTATACGGTGTGACCGTTGAGACGAGCGAAGACCCATGACATCTTACAACACAACTTTAGGCATTTCATTTAACGCGGGAAATATAACGCGGTTGATGTAAACAGTGCATTGTGACGTCATCATTAGCTGCGATATTTTTTTCTTTCAAATCAATCAGTTATCCACAACAAACGTACGAAGGTATGGAAAAGCTTGTTTGGAATTTAAAATCATTTGTGGTACTTTCCAAACTATTTATTTGTTTTATCTACGGGGTTGTCAATGAAGTATACTGCAGTGATGGCAACATTTTTCCGGAGGCATTATGGGTAGTCCCCATCATTTTTCAGCTGTTGAAGAGCAAATCACGTGACTCAATTGCATAATCATTGGAGCAAGCTCGTCGCATCGCAAGCTTCGCTCGCTATAAGTAATCTAAATACCTGTAATAATGATGTAAAAGAAAAAGAGTACACACTTGTATTTGTTATTGAATTCCACAGTCAGTTCATACAGACTGAGATACGGTTTGAGGGTGTTCTGAATGGTCTGCCTCTGTGGGTAAGCTGTGGTCTGCCAACCGAATGCTTCCTCTTCATTGTTGAAAGCCTCAATCTGTTAAATCATTAACCCATAACAATTTTAAACTATGTTCATTAAGGATGATATAATTGTTAATTTTCTTAAAAAGTATTTCCCTTTTGCTCCTATTTAACAAATTTATATGAAATAAACATAGACACAGTTTGATTCCTAGGTAGCCCCTACACTGTGTTTGCCTGGGGTATAATAATGGCCCCTACCTTCTCTGCAGCAGCAGTAAGCTTGGTTTCCAGATTCTGTGATTTCCTGAGGTATTTCTGGATATCATTCATGTCACCATAAGTAGCAAATTCCTCTACTTGTTTCTGGTAGCTCTCTAACTCCTCGACGAATCTCTCTCTCCTCACCTTAAAAGTCAGACAAACATGTATACATTGTTTCAGTTCATTTTGTAAGATAGTGATAGGTATTATCAAAAGGAATATACGGGATATTCGAGCATTTGCGGACATTTTTTCTACGTTTGAACTAACTAAATACATGTATATGGAATAAATAAATGTCCATGTTGTTTGTATTATATGGGATATTAAAAGGAAGCATGGTGTAATTTCTGTATTCATATGATTTACCCATGTTCCCATTGCTTATATACTTCCAAAATACAAACAGCCAAGACAAGGGCTCATTAATCAAAATGTAAATTTTATTTTTGTATAGCGAAAAACTTTGTTTCATGTCTATTTCTTCCTGTCAATTCGAGTGAAATCTACTGGAATCTATTACAATTTACAAAACAAGCAGTAGTAAAAAATATTCGTGACACTGAGCCTCCAATTGTACTCAAAATACCTTCAAAGCCTCTTCATATTGTGTTCTTCTGTCAGCAACAATCATTTTGTGTTCCTCAAATATTGTGGGCATCCTGCTATGCCATTTAAAAACACTTGCATTTAGTCTCATTTCAGCAGGAGAGAACTGGGCAAAATCTGACAAGAAAGTCAGCCTGTCCTTTGACTCCATCAGTCTTTTTTCCATGGTGAAAATAATGTCCGATTCCACCTTTTCAATGTAAGCTTTCAGTTCCATCAAGTGATCGGTGTTGCTGGGAGTTGTCAAAGCCTTTTCTGCTATTTGTTCATAGTCATCACACAACCTGCCAGGCGGTAAAATGTAAAGAGTTAGGGTTACATCCCTTGGATTGCAGTTTATTGCAGAAAAAAAAAAAAACTTTTTTTTTTTTTTTTACACTTTTGTAATTATCTTTCATTAGAATGAAATGTCAGGGCATGAATTGAGAAGAAATTTTTGATTTCTCTAACTTGTATTTCATTTCCAGAAGAAGACAGTATTTTTATTTGACTGTTTTGCTAAACATTGATGCCTCACTTTTTGTTAGCTTCTTTGTGATCCTCCGACATCTTGCCCAGTAGTTTCTGACAGAGGGCCTCTGATCGCTTGGCTAAAGAACGAATCAGATCATCGCAGTGGACTTCAAACATTCCAAGTCTCATCACCTGTATTCAGAAAACAAAGAAATTAATAAACGTTTTTGTTACATGGATTAAAAACTCCTGCTGTCATAAATACATCTATTAAATATATTATTTTGATGTAAAATATTTGCTCAGTTTTGTTTTAAAAATTAGAATTTATTATCTATTTACTATGGCACTTACCAACCAAGACAAATAATCACTACTTAATACAAATACCAGTTGACATAAAACCAAAATATTTCAAATGGCTACACTCTACAAAAGCCAAAACTGTTTACCATTCACATTAGTTACATCACAAAAAGGGAATTCCTTTGGGTATTAGAGAGGTGAATAGAGTACTTAAAAAGACAGAAGAGTTTTTCTCCTTTTTTCTTTTTCATATCTGTCTAAATTCTAGAAAGTTCATCTCAATAAGCAAAATCTATATGAGTTTAAAAACTGAAAAGATTGCATCAGACGGAAAAAGTCAGTGTTGAAAAGACACTAATAGTAAGGATTGGTGTTTGACATGCACAATATCATGAAGATGTTTACAATGACAGAGAAGTGATACGAGAGTCTTCATCACTAGTGTCGGCCATGCTGTTTTGTGATTACACGACAGAGGGTATCATCTGTTTCCATTGTGCAACATTTAATACAATTTGTGTACCCATATACATGTTTTACAATGAAATCAATTATGTGCAATAATTCATGATGTTCATCCTGCATAGAAGCACATTGATCATTTTCAACACATAAACTTTACCGGTATCGAGAGTTCCTGAGAGGGGAGATTATAAAACAGCAAAGAAAAATAATCAAGAATTCGCAGTAATACTATGAAATGTTAAGAATGTCTGTAACCAGTGACATCACTAAATCTGTAGAACACCCACAAAATGCTCCGAGTCGGATACCGATAAGAATATCAGCCGAAATTTAAAGTTTGATGGACCAAATAAAGGTTTTACTGAAATAATCTTTTATACTGTAATGAAATTAGTGATGCTACTGGATACACAATATTACTCATAGTTTGATTCAGAAAAAGTTACTATTTCAAAGAACTGTGTACACGTATACCTTAAAAAAACCTCCTTTCTGTGTTGAGTTAATCAAGTAAAAGAAAATATTATTAATACATGTAATTAAGTGAGGTGTTTGTAGAGTAACTGAAATTAAAGTCAGTATTTTATTATAGGTTGATAATGTCTGTGCAGTTATGCCCCTGTTTGTGTATATATATACCATAATGTGAATCTTACAATTAGTGTTCTGACTGATGGCATTCACATATGTCATCAGTAACATTTATATCAATTTCTGTGACTTTTTAGTTGTAGCCAATACTTCTGATATATTTGCACAGTATTTGAATTTCTGAAGACCTGTGAAAATTCATTTTCTAGAGCTTTGTATACATAGCTGTGCTTTAGCCTGCTGCTCTGAATTAAATCATATATAGATAGAAAAACAACTTACTTAAGGTAAATCACAGGCACTGATATTTTAAAAGCTTCTATCTAGTTTGATAACATATTTATACAAAAATACAAAATACATTAAGCATCACATTGATACATATAAATTAAACTACTGTACAAAATCTAGCAAAACAATCAAACTCATTTCAAATGACAAAAGGTGAATATATCCTTAAACCTTTAATTTAATTATATTTACATGTATTCTATCCAATAGCCCCCCCCCCTTTTTTTTTCTTTCTCCCTAAATTGAATTTTGCAGACAGCTGTTGATAACCATGCTAATATTCTGTTAGTATTAGTAAGCAATCTTAAAATACTTTCTACTCTTGGTAGTTACATGTATTACATATACATTTTTAGTATTGGATTGAAAAAGAACTGCTATACCCAGCCAAAGAGATTTTTTTTTTCTTAATTGCCTTCAAACTTTCTGGATAAAATTATACTACAATTTTCCAAGATCAATTACATCAGCATGAATACCACTGGGGTAGGATGGTTACATGTTAACAGTTTGAATGAAAGAAAGGACTTAAAATGATTCAGTGAAGAAAACTGGTTTGAGTATTTTATCCCCCACCTCTCATATTATAAGGAAAATGGGCCTACCCCTGGTAACACACTTTACATAACATATACAGTAAGTTAACTACTTTCACAGCTGGTCTCCAACATTCTCACCAAATTTGTAATTTGAAAAATAATTTTACCATAGAAATGTGAAGGCATAAATGACTTATTAATTAATTAGATTACACTTGTAGATTTCATAATATCTAGACAATATGACTAGTTCTAAGAAAAAGAATCATCGAATTCACAAACCGATGTTCCTCTCTGTAAAAATCAGGCATAAGATTGATAGTTTCTTGATATCAAAAATTGAAAAGTGAATTTCAAAAATATAATCTAGCACAATATGAATGTGGTGTTATTTTTTCTTCTCACAAATAGAAATGTTATTTGTATTAAACTTAAAACTGCAATGGAATCTTTCAATATATGTGGTATTGAAGATCATAAAAAAGTGTATTAATTTCTCTTTCCAGTGATAGATGAAAATGAAGTACCTTGTCTAAATTGTAGGTGACCTCATCCACCAATTTCTTGTACTTGGTAATTTCCTTTGCATATTCATCAAAAGAGTGGGTCTCCCCCAAGAATACATCAACATCGGCATCAGCCTGCAATGATAAACAGAATAGTGTCTTAAAATACATATCTTCTGGTATGTCACAATCCAGTAATAATAAATTTATAATTCAATGATTTTGTATACCCATAGTATTGCTACAAAAGAATGCTATCAGAAACAAAAGAAAAACCGTTTCCTTCAAAGGCATCTAGATATAAATGATTTTTCCAAATATCAAATGAAAATCCACTTGTAAAATGCTCTATCATTTAAAATGCTGAATCCAAACCATTCACTTGTAAATGCAAATTCATCTATTTTAAAAACTTCAATCCAACAATAGAAGGATGGTCATATCAAATAAATCCAAAGAGTACCTGTTTGGAGATGAGGAAGTTGTATTTGTCGTAGATTTTGCAATGTTCCACGGGCCCAACACTTTCTTTCTTTATAAGTTCCTTCACACTCTCTTTGTGAGCCTCTAGAATTTCCTTCAATACAACTGGCTGCAAGTTAGACTTGGCCTTGTTTCCACTCTGAAAACAATCATTTTAAAAAGTTTTAAAAACAGTAAAATGTTTGAAACTCTGGGGGAGAAAAAATGGATATTTTGTATGCCCTAGTTAAATTTTCAAACTCTTGTCTCTAACACATATTTTATTCAAATATTGTGAATAAAAAATCAATACTATTTAAAAACTTTAGATAGCGCATATATATATACATATATACATGTATATATTAAGGTGGCTTCTTTATGAATCTCACCCAATCCAGATACAATTTTGTTTCCACTCTTGGCACTTGTTGAGAGGCTTTGATCATTACATCATAAACATTCAAGATGATGACTTCAAATTCTTTGAAGGTTGGTTCAAATTTGATGGAAGTTCCATCCAAGATGAGACGAAGAACAAAACCTGGGTGCTCATAGGCACGGGTAGAAGTCTACAAATAAAAGAATTTTTGAAACACATTAAACATGCACTAGTAAGTACATTATTCTCATCTGGAGATATACATTAAAGGTGCAGTAAAGAGAATGTGATAAAGGGAGATAATATGAAAACAAGGGGTGTTTGTGAAACACTGCATGATGTCCCCGTACTGCAGCAAAGTAATTCTGGTACCAAATGAAAGGTATTGTCACAAGGGAATACACATAATACGCCCGTGAAATGCTTACATAGGGTGTTTTTCTTGTGCTATAATTTGTATAACTTTGCTTCAGGTAGTATCAGCCATCATGAGGCTGTGACAAACTTTCATATGAACAAAGGGTCTTAGCTTTAAAATCGAGATTTCCTCAAAATGGACCAAGTTCAACAACCTGTAATTTTTTCAAAAATGGAAGAAAATCAAAATCCTTCCCCAGATGCACATCTTCAATACCCATACAAACACTCCACAAAATAAGATGGTCCTCATTTGAAAACTGTGGGAGGAGTTGGGCGGACAAATTATGTACCCTCTATAGAATATTAATTTCCAAATAGACTAAGTTCAACAACCTGTAATTTTCTCAAAAATTGTAGAAAATTAAAATCCATCCCACATGCACATCTTCAGTACCTATACAAACACTCCACCAAATAAGTTCAACAACCTGTAATTTTCTCAAAAATTGTAGAAAATCAAAATCCATCCCACATGTACATCTTCAATACCTATACAAACACTCCACAAAATAAGAAGGTCCTCACTTGAAAACTGTGGGAGGAGTAGGGCGGACAAATCATGTACCCTCCATAGAATATCAATTTCCAAATAGACTAAGTTCAACAACCTGTAATTTTCTCAAAAATTGTAGAAAATCAAAATCCATCCCACATGCACATCTTCAATACCCATACAAACACTCCACAAAATAAGAAGGCTCTCACTTGAAAACTGTGGGAGTAGGGTGGACAAATTATGTACCCTCTATATAATAATTATTTCCAAATAAAGGGGCAAAACTCTAGGAAAAAAGGTAAAAATGGATCAAAATTGCAGTATGATCTAGAGTGACCCACAAAGAAGCTACACAGCAAGTTTTAGCATGATATGTGAAAGGGAAATGAAATTATAAAGAGAAAACCCCGAACGGATGGACGGACGGACGGTAAGACAGACGGATGGACGGACGTACAGACATCGCTGTACCATAATACGTCCCGTCTAAAGACGGGCATATAAAAATGAAAACCCTATCACTAAGCATTCAAACGTTATGGCCAAGGTTAAAGTTTTTTCAAAAGTAGGTTAAACTCCAAGGTCATGGTTATAAGGACAAAAATTTGGGAACCAAAAGAAAAGTGTTGTCATAAGGAATATGAATATAAAATATAAAAGCCTTAGCATTAACTGTTCAAAAGTTATGGCCAAGGTTAAAGTTTTTCAGAAGTAGGTCAAACTCCAAGGTCATGTGGTCAAAAACTTTGATACCAAAAATAGGTCTTCTCACAAGAAATACACATGTGAAATATGAAAGCCCTATCATTAACCATCAAAAAGTTATGGCCAAGATTAAAGTTTTTGTGGACAAACAGTCAGACAGATGGACAAATCAAAACAAAAAAATATATGCCCACAAATCTCTGCTTATGGGGGCATAAAAATTCTCTTAAGTTTGAGTTACTGGTCTTATAATAGATAAACTTAAGAATGAACATGTATGTTACATGGTATTGTTACTATCTATCCCTGTACTCGGGACATTTATAAGAGCAGTAAGCCTTACTGGTGGTTGGCACAAGAGATCTGTGTAGTCGTCCAGAGAATTCAGGGTAAGCTGCTGTAGGTTCTCTGTCATTAGGGTGGCAGCACAGTTAAAGAACGACTCCAGTTTTTCTGGGTCCTGGTTACTAGGGACCTGCTTCCGTTTGTTTCCCTCATAAAACATCACTTGGACTTCAGGGAACCATCTACAATAGCAGCAGTATTGATTATATCATGGGTTTTTTCTTTTTGCAAAATACACAATTTGATTTAAATTTCAATTGATACTTTTACACTAAGTTTACTTCAATGTGCATGTGTACAAACAAATTTCGTTTTTTAAAACCAGAAATAGTCTTTGTGAAGTGTTTTCATTGAATGGCTTATCAATCAACAGTAACTGACTGTGACATCAGTGTTTCATTGAATTAATCAAAGTATCGCACAAACTTTTTTTGTCTTAACTGAAAAGTAGGCAACAATTTTACTCAAAGTAGGGGGGGGGGGGGGGGGGGGGGAGAGAGAGAAATCACCAGGTGCCAGTTTTAATGAGAACCAGGAGATGCATGATGTTGTATGCCATTCATGAATATGAGGATCTGATTTTCAATTTTTAATACACTATGTGCCCATTAACTTCCTTAATAGTAGATTGAGATTAAGTTTTATATACCAGTGTCAGTGAGAAGTTTTATTTCATTATATCAAATACAATGTTTAATTCAATTTACTCCCTTAAATTTTCTGCATTTATGTGTATACCTTTAAGTGAAATATGTATGTAATAGCACAAAGTTCATGAAAGTGGCATATATAATTTTCTAACAATTTTTTTTTAATTCATTTGCTCAGCAGCATTGTTAATAAAACATAATTACTTTTATTTCAAAAAACTTTGACCTAACAAATAAAAGGGGGGGGGGGGGAAACAAATCAAAGAAACTTGTGTTATGCAAACAAAATAGAACAAGATAAATATACAAAGATTAAACTCTGCCAAAGTTTTAACCCTCAGTTCATCAACATGTAAATTACATAAATCTGTTTAAAACAAACATTGACCTCTTTTCTTTGTAGCAATTTAAAACACAAAGTAACAATTTGGGATTTTTAAATGTGTCATGCATTTTTAACTTATGATGGGCCAAACTAACCAGCCTGGAATGATTCCAAATCCCTGTTCTTACAATGTATATATTAGCATTCAATGATATGACTCAACAGAAGTCGTGAAATTGTTTTCCTATGAAGTAACCCATTCTGTCTCCAATTCCTACATATCAGTATAATGTGTATTTCAGACACAAAATGCATAGAAAGACTAAGAAGATAATTTGCTGATTCTGAAACATTAGTAATATATGGACCATCACTGATAGGAGAACACCATGACTCATTGGGATTTCCTTGTGATAATTGTGCTATAGTTGTTATAATCAGGTTTTCCAAATCTTGATTTTAATCAAGTCATGTCTGGTGGTGAAATTTAAGAATATGAACTATAAGAAGCTTAAACAACCTGGGGTTTTTTCAATTTCTTATTTAACTGACATCATGTTGCTTAAGGATGACTCACTTTTTCATTAATTGGTCCTTGGCATTTTCTATATGCCGCATGCAAAGATTTTGGAAGGTCCCCAATTCCATAGAGTCTACTCTGTTGTGAAACTCGTTGATATCGATAAATCGCAACCCCCTGAAATAAAACCACAAAATTTAGGAAACACTCAAACAGTAGCATAAGCATATAACATTAATAAACATTAAGAAAGGAGTATATCACATAACCATGTAAACAAACATATTTCCTAAATTCTACAGATCTTGAAATTCATCCACAAAAATAGAAATGTAGTTTTGATAATGAAAAGTTTAGATGTCTCAAATACATAATTTTTGCAACAGTTTTTGAAATGAAGGTTTGTTGCTATGTTTTACACAAATCAAATACTATCTTATAAGTAATCAAATATCTAAATAACTATTTGTACAAAAATAATGTCCATGCCCATTCATTATATAGAGTCACTACATGATCAATGTACTGATCGTCAGAGTGAGAATGATCAATGTACCGATTGTCAGAGTGAGAATGATCAATGTACTGATTGTCAGAGTGAGAATGATCAATGTACTGATTGTCAGAGTGAGAATGACTAATGTACTGATTGTCAGAGTGAGAATGACTAATGTACCGATTGTCAGAGTGAGAATGATCAATGTACTGATTGTCAGAGTGAGAATGATCAATGTTCTGATTGTCAGAGTGAGAATGATCAATGTCCTGATTGTCAGAGTGAGAATGATCAATGTACTGATTGTCAGAGTGAGAATGATCAATGTACTGATTGTCAGAGTGAGAATGACTAATGTACTGATTGTCAGAGTGAGAATGACTAATGTACTGATTGTCAGAGTGAGAATGATCAATGTACTGATTGTCAGAGTGAGAATGATCAATGTACTGATTGTCAGAGTGAGAATGATCAATGTACTGATTGTCAGAGTGAGGATGATCAATGTACTGATTGTCAGAGTGAGAATGATCAATGTTCTGATTGTCAGAGTGAGAATGATCAATGTACTGATTGTCAGAGTGAGAATGATCAATGTACTGATTGTCAGAGTGAGAATGATCAATGTCCTGATTGTCAGAGTGAGAATGACTAATGTACTGATTGTCAGAGTGAGAATGATCAATGTACTGATTGTCAGAGTGAGAATGATCAATGTACTGATTGTCAGAGTGAGAATGATCAATGTACTGATTGTCAGAGTGAGAATGACTAATGTACTGATCGTCAGAGTGAGAATGATCAATGTACTGATTGTCAGAGTGAGAATGATCAATGTACTGATTGTCAGAGTGAGAATGATCAATGTACTGATTGTCAGAGTGAGAATGATCAATGTACTGATTGTCAGAGTGAGAATGATCAATGTACTGATTGTCAGAGTGAGAATGATCAATGTACTGATTGTCAGAGTGAGAATGATCAATGTACTGATTGTCAGAGTGAAAATGATCAATGTTCTGATTGTCAGAGTGAGAATGATCAATGCAGGGGTCGAAATTAACTTTTTCTACCACAGGCGAATTTTAGCCTGTGGGTAAAAAATCCACAGGCTAAAATGAAAACCTACAAGCTAAAATAAAAATAATGAAGCAGTGCTCTTTTTTCATGTTTTTTAAATCAATGGTTTTCCTCATCATTACTGAGCCTAGTGGGTCAACAGGCATCGTTTGGACAAGACACTAAGTTACGTAAGTAATATGGTGCAATGATCAGGTCTCTTGATTATCGCACCTCTAATCCACAACCTATTTACCGCAGGTCTATATCCAATCTTTCAATTTCATGCCACATCAGGGTTGTCACTAGTGATTTTTTAAAGCGAATACAGGACTCATGGTTTTATAAGCAGCACGATCACGAGCCCCATGAACTTTTTTAATAATAGTCTACGCGGTGAGCAGTGCACTCGTGTCATCACTACAACCCGACCTCAATATGACAATAAATTAATTTAGATAGGACATTCTCATCTGTTAAAAATAACTACCGGAAGACTTGGTAAAACATAGACTCCAATTTTTTAAAAGATAAATGAATAACAAAAACCTCATACTTGGAATTTAATTTAATCACCCCTATAAGTAAACAGGACTCGTGGCACATGTCTCTATTTTCCATCATAATGTGATGCGCGATGTTCGACCACTAAAGCATTTGTTTGACTCCAATTTTCTTTAAAAAATCATAAAAGAAAAATCCAGATAGAAACGGTTGTTGAAATCGGTCGTTCATGTAAGCGTTTGTATGATTCATAGTGCAAGTTTAAGAAAAGCAAATAGCGCATCACCGTATAAAACGGATACGATACGATCATAGTTTGTAAATCCCAACTCGCTAAGATTTTCGAGTGTCCACTATTTTTACTCGCTATTTTTCAAATGTACTCGCATTTTGCGAGTATTTCTCGCTAATTTCGAGCCCTGCAATGTATTGATTGTCAGAGTGAGAATGATCAATGTTCTGATTGTCAGAGTGAGAATGATCAATGTACTGATTGTCAGAGTGAGAATGATCAATGTACTGATTGTCAGAGTGAGAATGATCAATGTCCTGATTGTCAGAGTGAGAATGATCAATGTACTGATTGTCAGAGTGAGAATGATCAATGTACTGATTGTCAGAGTGAGAATGATCAATGTCCTGATTGTCAGAGTGAGAATGATCAATGTACTGATTGTCAGAGTGAGAATGATCAATGTACTGATTGTCAGAGTGAGAATGATCAATGTCCTGATTGTCAGAGTGAGAATGATCAATGTACTGATTGTCAGAGTGAGAATGATCAATGTACTGATTGTCAGAGTGAGAATGACTAATGTACTGATTGTCAGAGTGAGAATGATCAATGTACTGATTGTCAGAGTGAGAATGACTAATCCACAGCTTGTGAGATTGATTGATTAACAATTTTTCAGTTATCTGGTGGTGCCCAGTTTTTATTGTTGGAAGAGAGAACCCAGATACAATGTACCTGGGAAGAGACCACTGACCTTCCGCAAGTAAATTGGGAAACTTTCGCACTTAGCGGCGTGAGCGGGATTCAAACCCGCACCTACCAGGGGTGAGAGGCCGTGTGATTTTGAGCGCGATGCTCTAACCACTCGGCCATGGAGGCCCCTTTGCAGCTTGTAAGAGTGAGAATGATCAATGCACAGTTTGTCAGAGCAAGACTGGCCAATGCACTGCTTATCAGAGCAAGATGGCCCTTATGCCATAATTGTCAAAATAATTTGTTGATTTGGACCAATGCCCATTCTTAAAATATAAATGATTTGTTGTAATATGACTCATCTTTCCCGTAAAGTGCCTGTCTTTTTTTCCTCTTTTTTTTGTTCAACTCAAAACCAGATATCAAAAGTCTTTTTTCATGATAATTGCCAAGAGACAAGAATAATTGCTTTAAAACTTTAAAAATTACTAAACTGATGTCCATTGACAAGACAACTGACTTAACCGTAACTTTTGTCATTGTGTTTGAATGTGGTATTTAGATAAACAAAAAGAAAACAAACAAAGATATGGAACAAATATTTGTATAAGACTGTTATGTAGGAGTCAGTCACATTACAGCAAATCAAAACATATAAAATGATGATCCTACTCTCAACTGAAGTTTGAGACAAGTGAAATGTCAGTATTCACACTCCTCTGTTCTTGTTAGAGAGAAATTTCATTATACAGTGCAACAGGCTTACAACTGATTTCAGATGCCAGTCAACACTTTGTTAAATAAAATTCCATCAATTTTCTTATTGTCGAGACATCTTTTTTCATTACATCCATGAATTTTGCTAAAATTTTATTCATTAAAATATGTTCAAGGTAGATCTTTAGATCTTGCAGGCAATAGTAAATTTGAGAATATTAGTGGACCTAATGGCCAGTATATTTCAAAAGTTTTGATTAAGATAATTTGATGCTTGATAATAAAATTATAGAAAAGGGTTCCTACCCAAATTTGGTATGCCAGAAGTCCAGGACCTGAAGCATACATGGGGTGGTGATGTGAAGCGTCTGGGACATGGCTTCCAGTCCTGCCACAAAGTCCTTGTGCCAGGGTTTGGGCACCACATCCATTTCCTCTCTGTGGGGTGGACGTTTTTCTTCTACATCTTTCTCCTTTTCCCTTTGGTCCTTGAGGACAAAGTCAACTGCAGAGGGAAAAAACTTCATTGTAACTAAATGTGTAATTGCCATTAAAAAAAATGAAATGGGAAGGAGAAGGTGCATGGACATTTAATATATATGTAATGCTGTTGTGTTATGACCATACAATAGTATCTATTTCTTAGATCATTAATAGTCATTAATACTGCATTGATTTCTTTAATCTGAATGTTTTTTAAGAAGGACAAAGTTACAGTTAAGTACAGATACTAATGCACATGTGCAAAGTTGTGACGAAACGAATTTTTTAAAAATTGAAGATGGTATTTCTGATATTATTACCGATTGCTTTCTTGACACTTAGGAGATAATCTTCCCTCATCTCATCCGACAAGTTTTCAATGGTTTCAGAATGTCCTCTCTGAAAAAGAAAAGCATTTCATTAACTGAAAAAAATTACATACTTACAATTTAGTAACTTTTAGATGAAGTATGCGTATTTAGTATAACATCCAAAAAGAGATAAATATATATAAAAATGAAATTCTTTATTTGGGTCAACAGCAAGTTGTTTTTTTTTTTTTTCATGAATACCTTTAATTCTTCTGAGACAAGACCAAGGACATTTTCAAGCCATGAGTCTTCCATTGGAGCCACATGTTCTGTGTCAATTCCATTGTGAATGTAATAGTAGTATCTCTGCAATATACAAACAAAATTTCATCTTTAACCATTCAAATAATGCTTACAGCTCTAAATCTAAATAAATGCATTTTCTATACAGCAAAGTTTCTCATTCAATTTAAAATTTGTGGATTAATTCTGCCTTTTTTGGAGGGGTCAATGTTAAGCAGTTAGATAGGATGAATACATAGATGTAAAATACTGTGACATACCAAAATATCTTTATCAGCTGTTGTAGGGGACCCTGTTCTGGATATGGGGGGTAATTCTCCATTAACTGAACCAGATGCACTATGGGGTTGAACACCATCTTCTTGCCTGAAATGACCACAAACAGTGGTTGTAAAAATTTCATCAGCAACTGTGATAGTTTCTATACAAAACACTTACAATTTATTTCTTATCTATTTCTTATCTTTTTGTTTCTATTTTTGATTCAAACTATGAAGATAATCAGCTTTCATAAATAGTACAATAAAGCTTTGCTCAGAAGGTAAGAAAGGATCTGTCATACATCTTAAGCCTCTGTTTCAAATAAAACCCTGCTGTAAGTATTGAAACTACTAGTATACCATTACAATGATTGATGGACAACATTTGAAGCTCTGTTAAACTTACATGATAATGTCAACCAAGGCTTTTCTGAAGTTTTCTCTGTCCTTCTTTGGTTGCTGAAACTGAGTAATATCTGTGTCTGCTCCATTCTGTTTCTCTATCGGTTTTAATTGATTGGGCTTTCTCCTCTTTGGTTCTCCTATAATGAATTCAGAAAATAATTTGTGATGAGTCAAGACTTCATATATATAATCCAGAAATAAGTATAAAGAATTTACATAAGCAGTAGTATAATAAAAAGAATCACAAAGTCGACTGAGTATACTCGACTAGTTTCTGTAATTCTTCAGGAGTATACTCCTAAGGAATAACGGAAACTATAGTCAAGTATACTCAATCAGTTTTTATCTTATATATTATGAGTATCCCAACAAAATCCCAATAGTGGATGCTGGTCTTTTTCAAACTACAAAAAAAAATTTGATGCCACAGCTCTTGCATTGCTTCAAGTAGGCCAACATCTAACTTCCCTATGTAACACTTTAGACTATCTGAGAAAGCAACACTTATTTAATAGGCAATACATGATATTCTCAATGCACTTGTGAATGTATGGGTAACTTTTATATATAGTATGCTAGTCCCTACTTCATGTGACAAGGGTTAGGTGGACTGACATATATGTTGGTGCCAATTATTTATGGGGACTGGGATACCTACTGGACAAGATACAAGATATTTTATTGACCAATCAAGGGCCCTGAAAGACATTGTTAACAATAAGAAGTATAATCTAAACTTTACTTCCATAGAAACTCAACAATATTGCTTCTCAAATAATCATAACCAGGCATATATATTAATAGTCTGATACTTACTTGCAGTGAGTTCCCCTACTAAATCAATTCCATTTTTGTCTTCTCCTAGAATTTTCCCTGATAATTCAAAGTTTGGTTGATTGTGTTGCCACACTGGTTTACTTCTTTTTGATGGCAAAACAGGAAGAAATCGGATAGGGTCATCTGTGCCCTTCCCTTTACTCCTTCCATTTGCTCTTCGAGGCGTAAGCTGTAAATTAATAAAGAAGTGTATTAAATTACAGTGACATTGCAATAAATCACTAATGTACATGTACTTCATTGACATTAAATACATTTTAGCACAACTTTTACAAAAATTTAAACAATATACTTTGTTTAATGAATAATATACACATGTAACAGGTACCCCAATATTATTTTTAAAAAATTATCTA